>NC_133422.1:90664621-90967651 GCF_049350105.2 Macaca mulatta | reverse complement strand
TGTTATACAGTTGACACCCAAGTGAGAAGGTATACTGGAAAGGTAACTAACCCTATCCCTGTAACCTTAATATTACATAAAATTTATAACGACCCTCAAATTAACCAAGTATGCTGAAATATGAACCTGCAGTATGCAATATGTACATTAGGTTTCCAGGTTAACAAAAAAAGAGCCACATTAAAAGTAGGCTCTGTTATGCTGTCATGCTGATTTGCCAGTTCAAAGCCATCCACTACAAAAAGGAAGGGAAGGAGGAAGGAAGAGAGGAAGCAAGAGAGAGAGAGAAAGAAAGGAAGGGGCTTGTATTAGTTCATTTTCACCCTACTCTGTAAAGAAATACCCCAAACTGGGTAATTTGTAAAGGAAAGAGGCGTAATTGACTCACATTTCCACATGGCTGGGGGAGGCCTCAGCAAACTTACAATCATGGTGGAAGACAAAGAGGAAGCAAGGACCTTTTTCACATGGCGGCAAGAGAGAAGAATGAGCAAAGGAGGAACTTGCCAAACACTTATAAAACCATCAGATCTCATGAGAATTCATTCACCATCATGAGAACAGCATGAGGGAAACCACCCCCATGATCCAATCACCTCCCATGAGGTCCCTCCCTTGACACATGGGGATTATGGGGATTACAATTTGAGAGGAGATTTGGGTAGGGACACAGAGCCAAATCATATCAGGGCTGTATTAAAACAAGAATTTCCTCTGCCAATTACCTGTTCAATAGACACATTGCCACCAAGAGGAAAGGGCCCAAGAACTGCAGAGGTGTTCTGGGGTCCAGGATGGGAGAGGAAAGTTATTCCGAAAATTTCTCTTGAAAGTTAAGATTTTAAATATTACTAGAGGGAAAGGAAATGTCTCATTTGCCTCCCAAAATGTAGCTCTCTCAGCCCAGGGTGTAATGAAATACAAAATAATCTCTCTAAAATCTGTCTAACTCTCCACATATCCTCACAAGAATGCGAATACTTTGCTCTATTTTTTTTTTATTTAATGCAACACAGTCTTCCAGGTTTGTTTTTAGCAGCAGATACTAAGTGAAATCAATTACCATTCTCAAGAAATAGTCCCACTGAAAAATTATTTTTGAAGCCTGTCACATCTTTTACTCTAACTGGTCCATAAAGTTATAAATCCTCTCCCAATGGAAATCCACTCTATCGTGGGGAAGAAGCTAAAGTTCTATGCAATCCAGTCTTCTCTAGGGATCTGAAGACAATTTCACTCTCCTGTTTTTAAACATCTTGAAAAATCCTTGCATTTACTTCAAAGGGCAGATTGATGTTCTTTCCACACACAAAAAAAGGAAACAAACACTGTATTTCTGGAATTTAGAGACGCTACCAGGGCAGTTTCTCTGGTTAATATTTCAATCAAGTCTATATTTGTAAACCTTTTCTGAAGTATCTGCCTTAAAATCATGTAATCTGAAAATCAGGGTGAAGAAATCAACTTCAGTAAGCCCTGATTCCACAGGACTGTCCCCAGGCCAGAGTGAAAAGGTAGCTGCCTAACCATTTTTTAAACTAACCACTGCAAATGTCCTCGATAATGTATTTCAATGTTTCAACCTATTAGTATCAAAAAGTTCACCCTGATAGCTAACCTAATTTTCTTCCATTGCAAAATAATCTCAGTCTTGGGCAGGAAGGGAGGAAATGAGCAAAGAATTCTGAGTAAGAGAATCTGGTTTCAAGGCTTGGTTGGCTACACTGGCTGTGTGTCTTCATGCTATGGATCTCTAATTGTTAAAGTACTGGACTAAATCTGGTTTTTACAGATATAGCTCTCCTCTGAGAGAGAGAAACTAATAGGTCACTGCAAGCCACAACAAAACAGTCATTCACGTATCTACAAATATATTATTAAATCTAATACAGAATATATTTCATTAATATTTTAGATAGCTTTCTGTTACTCAGATTGACTAACCCTAATCTTTTTTTTAACATTTCCAAAACTCTATCTGGTTTGTTTACATTTGTAGAAAAGAATAATTTAACATATCAACTAATGTAGTTTCCCCCTCTATACTCCCTATTATCCCAGGAGGTTCCCCTATTCCCACATTCTCAAAATCTAGGAAACAAGTAGGCATTTGGGGGCTTCTATTTCAGAGTAGACCCAAATAAGCAAATTCTCGACTTTTGCATCTCAAACCCCCAAAACCTAGCGTGAGCAATAGATTTAATGGGAAAAATATGCTGCCTCTTAGCCTGTTTTCCAATCCTACCAAGAGACTAATAGAGTTTGCATGGGGTGTCTGGTCACACTAGACAAGCCCAGAGGGTACCTAATGGATAAAGAAATGGCTCTAAGGGCAATCTAGACCCTGCAGACCTTAGCATCAGAACAAGGATAACTTGGCATCAGTAATCTGCAGGGAGCAACCAATAGGGTCTAGAAAGAGGACCAGAGTGAACCCTCAGGTCTCGACATCTCTAAGGTCCCTGGAAATTAGCTGGAACCAATGAGAAAGTAGATACCATGAATTGACCGAGGAAACTCTGAATTAACAGCTATTACCTTAAATTGTCAAAATACTTGAGATGGAAAAAATAATTAAGTTACATCCATTGAAGACGGTAAGATAGTGTCTTAATGCTATACCCCTTGTACTCTTCTGTAACTCACTTTTGGTGACTGTAACATTGCAGTCTTAATGCTCTACCCCTTGTACTCTTCTGTAAGTCAATTCTCTGAATTCTGTGTACGTTGTAAGTTTCAAACTCAATTTGATGACAGAGGGACCAGCTCTAAGGAGAGTCCAAGAATAATCCCATTGTTTGCAAATGTCGTATGTCGATTCCAAAGCAACAGTGGAAACTTGATTTCAATCATCTGGGATGATTTAGTAATGACACATAATTAGTGCCACAGTTACTTATCTCATTCAACCAAGTAGGATATGAAGTAAAATTTTGCTGTGACTGAAACAGATTAAAATTAATATTTTGTACATGCTGTGTCTTCTGAGCACAGGCATGCGAATAACATTTAAAGTTAATAGGTATTAGCAGCAACAACAATTTTATTTTCAAAGAGCTACACCTATCCTAGAGAGAAAATATAATACATTCAAATTTCCCTTGAGGAAAACTGACAAGAGTTCATTATCTATGAACGGAACATACCATATTTGGCAGACTTCTATTATAGGCCACCCATAGATTTCAATCCCTGGCAGAATATATCTCAATAATTAGCACCAGAGGTGTCAAATTTCAGTTCTATTTCTTCTGTTATAAATTTTAAACTAGCTTGGATAATCCTCTTCACATCTGTGAATTACCTAGAACTAGGTGAAGAAAATAGTTATTTTTTCCCATTGACTAATAGCAAAATAGATAGAATGCATGACAACTCAGTTTGCTTAGCATTGTGACAGGCTTAAGCATTTCTGATTCATCATGATGACATCTCCTATTCCCTTAATTTTCAGAAAATCAATTGTATTAGAAGAAAATTAGCACACCTCCTTGATTAATTTAATATAGTGGTCATAATTACAGAAAAAAAATAAGCTCTCTCTTCACGCAAAAAACTCTGGTCTGCAAATGCATACAAGGCTTTCAATTATAATACTGGTTTTGATGTGGTATGTTTACTTTAGCATAAAGTCATTAGAACAAAGTGATCGCTTTGTCAACCTTCTTCCCTATTCAGTACACCTGCGAGATTTTCTAATCTCAGTTGCAGTTCAAGAATTTGCACTATTGAATTCATATTGTATTCACAATGGTAGAAGCCAAAAAAAGAAAAACAATCTTACAACCTGAATAATTACTATTTTTTCATTAAACCCAAATGTAATGGTGATGTAATTTTCCCAGTGGAATAAACTACTGTGCTAAAGTTGAGACTAGCTTTTAAAAACAGCTTTATTATCCTCCTACATTCATTTTAATTTGAACAAATTAAGATTCTCGAGGGGCCCTTTTTTAGTTTGTTTATCTTGAAGGCCACAGCTCTCAGCATAAAGGTTTATCAGAAGGAGACAAAGATATTTGCAGTATCTAGGCAGTCCCACTTTCCACACACCCCACCCCCCAAAAGAAAAAGTTTCTAAGGGACTAGTTGGTACAGCTAAGTCAACTTATTTTCAAACTAGGTGAAAATAAGTAAGTCAGATGAGTCAAATATAGGTGTGATAATATTAACCAATTGATAAGCTCCCCAGGGAAAATTTAAACTCATAATTTTTTTAAAGAGCATCTAATGCCTTCCAAAGAACTATTAATTTGCATGTAAAGATGTTCATACTTAAAATAAAAGCTGTTGTGACTGAAAGTAGCTGAAAAGCCACCGCAGTCCCAACCCCAGGATGCTCACAAATTTAAATGATTGTCTAATTACACACTCAGCAGCTATTAGCAGCCTTGTCAGTTATTTACAACTCTGACAGCTTTGTTGTTCCAAAAAGAGCAATCCAGTTTCCAAAGGACTAGTCAACAGACTAGTATTATCAAGGTGGTTTAACAAAAAGTTTATTAGTCAAAACAATTCAATAAATATGGTGTATCAAGCTATTTACTAGGCTGGGCATTATGCTGAATACCTTAAGAATATCAAAGGAGTTTAAAAATATGATTCCTGCCGTTAAGAAGCTTAGAGTCTGCTAAGAAAACAAAGAATGCTCAAGAAACAACTAGCAAATGAAAATAAAATTTTAGCACTAATATTTGCCATATAGATTTGCATTGTCCAATATGGAAGGCACTAGCTATATATGACCAGTAGCACTTGAAAGGTGTTTAGTCCAAATTGAGATGTACTACATGTGTAAATTCACACTGAATTTTGAAGACTTAGTGCGAAATAAAAAGAACATTAAGTATCTCAGTTCGTTTTGTATCGATCATGTGTTAAAGTGGCAATATTTTGGATGTACTGAGTTAAAATACATTAAAATTAAGTTCAACTGTTTCATTTTTTGTAAATAAGATAAGAAAAATTAAAATTACATACATGGTATGTGTATACAACACTTTCTTTATCTATTTATCTGTGGATGGCTATTCAGGTTCTTTCCATCTCTTGGCTACCGTGAAAAATGCTGCAATGAACATGGGAGTGCTGATATCTTTTGGAGATCCTGATTTGAATTTTTTTAGAATTGAAAAGAAGCAATCCAGAGGTGAGACTGTTGGATTCTATGGTAATCCTATTTTTAAATTTTTGAGGAAACACTATACTGTTTTCCATAGTAGCTGTATCATTTTACATTCCCACCAACAGGGAACAAGAGTTCCAATTTCTCCAGAATCTCACCAACGCTTGTTATCTTCATGATTCAACCTTAAAAAAGAAAAGAAATCCTTTCATATGCCACACTATGGATGAATCTGGAAGATATTATGCTAAGTGAAATAGGCCAGTCACAGAAGGACAAATACTGTATGATTCCACTTATGTAAGGACCTAAAATAGACTTGGGTCGGGCACAGTGACTCACGCCTGTAATACCAGCACTTTAGGAGGTCAAGGTGGGCAGATCACTTGGGCCCAGCGGTTCAAGACCAGCCTGGGCAACATGGCAAAACCCCATCTCTATAAAAAAGACAAAAAATTATCCAGGAGTGCACCTGTAGTCCCAGCGACCCAGGAGGCTGAGGCAGGAGGATCACCTGTGCCTGGGAGGTCAAGGCTAAAGTGAGCTAAGGTGGTGGTGCCACTGTACTATAGCCAGGGGACAGAGTGAGACCTTATCTTAAAAAAAAAAAAAAAAAAAAAGACTCAGAAACAGAGAGTAGAATGGTGGTAGCCAGGGGCTGTTGAGAGGAGGAAATGGAGTTGCTGTTCAATAGGCATAAAATTTTAGTTACTCAAGATAAGTTTTAGTTACACAAGATAAATTTTAGAGATCTGCTACACAACATTGTGCCTATAGTTAACAATGCTATATAATAATTGTTAAGTATTGTACACTGAAAAATGTATTAAGAGGGTAGATCTCATGTTAAGTGTTCTTACCTCAATAAAAAATAAGTAAATAATACAATACAATATAAAATAAATTAACATAAAATTATATACATGGCTCACATTTGTGGTTTACATTCTTTTTCTCCTGGACTGTCCTGGTATGGAGTTTGAAAAACTTATGGAAGGAATGAGCTTTCAAGGATCCAGAGGACTCTGACAGGCTGAGTTAGGAGAGAGTTATGTTCTAGATAGGAGCTGGAACACTGAATTCTAAGTGCAGCTGGGAGATTGGCCTGGAAGCACTTTTGGGGGTTTAGGTATTTTGGTTGAGGTCAGATGTTGGGGTCCCATAGAGGGGCATGCACCATTTTCCAAACTTCTTGCCTTATTTCTAGGGCTGTTTATCAGCAAATTCACTATAACACATACCACAGAGAAGTACAAGGCAAGTTTCTAAAATCTTCAGTGGAAAGTAAGAAGTGAGATTCTATCTGCCATTCCCAAAGAAGGCCTTAGGTTATCATCCCTGCTTCAGATTATCTCCAAGTCCCCTTAATATCATGTAACTTCTAGTATTTTCCTTAATGCCTATGGTTATCCATTGACTTTAGGAACTTCCTATCAGTAAGTGTTTGGAGACACTCATGTACCAAACAGATTAATATCACTCTAAACTTGTGGTGGCCACCCTCAAGACTGGCTTCTCCACCATCAGTTGATGCTCCTGTTCAACCTCAACAGCTGCTTCAAACCTCAGCCTCACAACTGGTTCAAACCTCAGCCTCTCTTTGGACATCCTCTCCCACACTCCCTGCACTCTCAGATGACCTAATCTCCAATCCCATAGAGACACAATCAACAAGCCTGCAGCTAGCCAGCCTTCTCTTGCTTCCTCTTCTTGTTACACTGGTGAAGGTGGAAGGACCATTGAATAGTGGTGCCCTTGGTGATTTAATATATACCCTTTCCTTTTTTGACCCTACTTTCCCTCCTTATACCAGTGGTCTTCAAGCATTTGTACTCATTTGGCCACAAAAATAATTTTGAGAAACTCCTCTCACATTTTTAAGTTAACATCCAAAATTTATCATATAACTTTGCATAGGATATCATCAGGAATGAAAGAATACATATAGTAAACTTGATAACAACATTTAATAACAGTTATTTCATTCTTTTAAACATGGCAAAGGTTTTAAAGCATGTGAAATCAACACAGTGACTGCATTCCCACCTTCAGCCAGTTAAAAAATACATGAATAAAGCCGGGTGCAATGGCTCATGCCTGTAATCCCAGAACTTTGAGAGGCCGAGGCAGGCGGATCACCTGAGGTCAGGAGTTCAAGACTAGCCTGATCAACATGGTGAAGCCCCATCTCTATTAAAAATACAAAAATTAGCCAGGCGTGGTGGCGTGCACTTATTATCCCAGCTACTTGGAGGCTGAGGCAGGAGAATCGCTTGAACCCGGGAGGCGGAGATGCAATGAGTGGAGACTGCACCACTGCCCTCCAGCCTGGGCAACAGAGTGACACTCCATCTCAAAAAAAAAAAAAGAAAGAAAGAAAAGAAAAGAAAACATGAATATCCACTTCTTTAACATTAGAAAATGTTACATCAGGCCAGGCACGGTGGTGGCTCACGCCTGTAATCCCAGCACTTTGGGAGGCCGAGGTAGGCAGATCACAAGGTCAGGAGATCAAGACCATCCTGGCTAACACGGTGAAACCTCGTCTCTACTAAAAAATACAAAAAATTAGCCAGGCAAGGTGGCAGGCGCCTGTACTCCCAGCTACTCAGGAGGCTGAGGCAGGAGAATGGCGTGAACCCAGGAGGCGGAGCTTGCAGTGAGCCCAGATCACGCCACTGCACTCCAGCCTGGGCGACAGAGTGAGACTCCATCTCAGAAAAGAAAAGAAAAGAAAAAATAGAAGAGAAGAGAAGAGGTTACATCATTCCTTTTCATCTTTGAACTCATAATTATGTTCTACTTCTACCACAAAATTTTAACCCAGTGTAATACATTTTATGCTTGAAAGTCTTTTATTGATTACCTTATCACCCAATTCTGCAAAAAATATATATGTTGGTAAATTTAATTTTTATTGAATCTCCTGGGACCATAAGGTTCTAAGTGATAGCATTTTTCTTCTGCATTGAGTTCTCATTAAATTAGCATTAAATACAATTGATAAACCCAATGTAACATAGTTTGTATTTTGACAAATAAATATATTAATTATATAAAATAAAATGTAGATGGAACTATTAATTTAAATGCTCTTTTTTCAATTTTTTCATGGGTCTATGGATAATATAACTTATTGAAAGAAACAGGCAATGTTCTACATGAATTTATTCCTGTTTTTCATTTTTATGTAAGTGCCTAGAACATTTTTTACACAAATAGGCGATAGAAATGGAAGGAGCTGTATTATAGCAATGTCACTCAATTCTTTAAACTCTTGAGTTATATGACAAAAATCAAATAGTGATCTAGCATCAAAAATTATTTTAATGATCTATCAGCTGACAGTTCTATTAGGCATTTCTTTCATTTTATGGAAAAGAAAAAACAAAGAAACAGAAAGGACCTGAGTTGCAAAAAGATTTATTACCCTCTCATTTAGATCATTCAGTTTCCAAATATAAATGCTATTGCTTCTGTGTGGGGCCTAGGGAGGCAACGTAGCCAGTAGGAATAAGCTGCAGGTCCTCCCTTCATATGCCAGGGCATACATCAGGCCAATCGAGTCTCCCAAGATTCAGGATCAACTATCTACTTACCTATTGGTCATTCTAACTCACAAACACTTTCTGAATCTGTCCACTTGCCTCTATTCCCGCCCCTGGCCTTGCCCAAGAAAAAGCCTCCATACTACCTTGCCTGGAATGCATAACCACACTGTAGCTAGAAAGGTTAAAAGGATAAAATAAAACTGGATCATGTCCTGACTCTCCTTAAAATCTCCAATAGCATCCCCGGTTTAGGATAAAGTACAAGTTCCTTTATCATGGCGTATGGGCACTGACAATCTCTTCTTAGCTCATCTCCTGGACCCATCTCTGCCACTTTTCTCTACACTCCAACTTCTCACCAGTCTGGATGTTTTTCCATTTTTCAAAGGCTCCAGAACCTACATACAGGCTCTTTCCTTTATCCTCTTTACCCAGTTCCTACTTAAAATAAAAGACTTAGTTTAACTTTATTTCCTCCAGAAAGACTTCTCTCAGCCCTACCTTAGCAAATGAATGCTCCCATGGAACTTTCAAAAATATATGTACAATACATTATCATGTATTATAGCCACCATTCTTTGCAATAGATCACTAAAGCTTATTTCTCTTGTCTAACTTAAACTTGGTACCCTTTGATCAACATCTTACTTTCCCCATCCACTCCCCTCCCCTATCCTGTGATGCTCTTAATTTCTTAATGACAGCACACATAATATGTCACTGGAGCAACCTAATGTCTCATTTCACTTTGTGACTATCAAATTTACACTTCCAGGATCTTATCTATCTTGCTTTTGTATGCCTAGTACTAAACCTGAAATGCAGTACGTGCTACATAAATGAATAGTTGGCAAGTTAAAAAGTTTTCTTATTAATTCATAACCAAAATTTTGTTAGCAGTATATTCACCATTCTCTGATCCCAAATTTGCTTGAAATACACAATTCTCCATTATCACTTGAAGGCAAATTTAGCATTTCTTTTCCAATGATTTATAAAAGCATCAAAGATTCCAAACTGACTAAACACAGAGATCTAACCACCAAGAAGTTGCTTTTCTATTGCATTAAAGATGCTATTAAGGAAAAAGCCAGCTCTCTTGAGTGGACACTGACTGTAGCTTTTACCAGTATTCCATTTAGATAGAATCACATCAGTCACCTACATGGATTCAAGTAGGGATTTCATTGATTTAAAGGATTTCCTTCCCCCAGATGCTCCAAAGAGGCTTAAAATAGAAGTTATTAATTTCTGACAAATTTCCATATACTATATTTGTGTCTGCCTTGCCTTTTATATATAAACTCTTTGTGTGATAACATTCATTATTTTTATCTGCATGCTCACAGTAATTGACTATTAAGTATTTCAAATTTCTTTTGTACAGTAAAAATTAGCAAAAACAAATGTATAATTGGCTTTAATAAAACAAATGAGTGCCTTGCAAAAATCATTGTATTTGCTAAGAATACAGTTGAATTGTATTCACCAACACTGTTTGCCTTATTAAACCACCCATTATAATTGCTTTTATGGATAGCATCTTTCATATAAACTAGTGCAATGTGATAAGCCAACTGCTGCTAAATGATTGATTTCATTTATAGAGCCAGATGAAGGGATGCCTTTCATATTAACACTCTAAGGCATAAGACAATCATCCAGGGAATTCTTAGATAATCAATAAGCATCGGTCATGTAAATAATTAACCTTCATATGAACCATTTCCATGGTATGCATTCACTGGGTGTATATAGATATTAACGACCTGAAAGGTGCCCAAACTTTCTCAACTTTAATGACTTTGTAGTTTCTCTTTTGTACTCCATTCTGAGCCATTGCATTAATGCTATTTTTGAGTCAGGTTGCCTGAAGATATTTTGCAAGGATAAGGTCTCGCATATAAGGAACAGAATACTGAACCCTGAGTATTCCTTTCTCAGTCCATATCACTGCCCTACTTCCCCATCCTTGAAAAGATACAATCATTTTGTCATTTTTCAAGGTCTAAATCTTGCTGTGGTATTTTCTGTTTCCCCATGTTGCACTGCCAACCCTTACCATTTATGCTGTGTCACCCAGGCACATGGTAATCATCTTACAATCTGGATCATTTTTACCCTTGCTCTTCACATAGACACCAGATAGAATAAAAACTTGGCAAATATTTGTCTATTCATTTGTTTCATAAATATATTGAAAGCGTACTATCAACTATGCATAAGCACTGTGCTGGGTACCGGGGTAAAACAGTGATTGGAGGGGACAACAACCTGACTTCCTGGGGCTTCCAGCCTTGCAGAGGAAACATACAATAAACACACAAATATGCATAATCCTAAGCCGTAAGCGTTGCAAAGAAAACTAAAACTAAAATGGCACTGTGCTAGAGAATAATGATGAAGAAAGGATTCATTTTAATTACGAGGTTGAGGAATGCATCTCTGAATTAACTGCATTTAATCTAAGACCTAAGAATGAGGTCACAGTTGGAAAAGACGGACAGGCACAAAATGAGGCTGGAATGACAACAAAAGAGCCTTGTCAGCCATCATAAAGAGCCTATAGTTCATCTAACAGGCAAAATTGGATTTGCCTTCAAAAAAGAAAGCACTTTGGCTGACAAATGGATGAAAAGTGGCAAGACTGGGTGCAGGGAGAGTTAGTTCAAGTAAGGGATGATGTGGCTTGGCTTAGGATGTTGATGGTAGGCATGGGCCTGTACTATGACAGACAGTTTTGAGATACATAGAAGGGGAAAGTTGTAGATTTTGGTGACAAATTGCATGTGAGAGGTAAAAGGGACAAGCAAGGATGACCCCCCAGAGTTCTTCCCTAAACAACTAGATACATGGTAGTAGTCTTTACTGAGATAAGGAAGACTGAGAGAGAAACAGGTTTGGAGGATGGAATTCAAGGTGCCATTTGGATGTGTTAAGTTTGAGAAGCTCATAAAATAATTAACTGAAGATGTCAAGATGGCAATTGGAGATTCATAGGTAGAGAATAAGATCTATCAGAGAGAAGGTATAGGGGGTAGGGAGAGTTAAAAAAACAAGGCCCAGGTTTAGCTGACAGAAACACCAACATTTTGAGGCAGAACAATGAAAATTCATCAAGTGAGATATGAAGAAAAATAAGAGGGTCTGGAGTTTAAAAAGCAAAATTTTCAAGAAGGAAGTGGTCAACTAAATCCAGCACTGAGTAAAACCTAAGACCAATAAGGACAATGATGTGTCCACTGAGTTAAACCATACAAAGCTCATGCATGACCTCAATGAGAACAGTTTCAACTGAGTGTTGGGGTTAAAAACAAGATTAGAGGTAAAGCATTAGAGACAGCACATGTAGACAAATTTTTAAAGACAGTGAATGGAGCAGATGTTAGGGAGGAATATGGTGTCAATTATTTGAGGTTTATTTTTAAACACTGATCTGGTAACAAGGAAGAGATGAATGATACAAAGAGAAGAAACGAGTTAGAGAAGGAAGTCCCACAGAAGGCAGAAAATTAGGAATAGAATATAAGAACTGGCTTTGATAGGAGGAAGAGGAAGGGCAATAGAAGGAGGAAGAGAAGGAAGAGGAGGAGGAAGAGGAGGGATATTTTCCCTATTGTAATAAAAGGGGAGAATGATGTAGATGCATTTATAGATTTGGTTAGGAAAAAGCAAATAAACTTCATTCAGTTGGCTTCTATCTTCTCAATGGCCTGAGAGGCAAGGTCACCGGCTGAAATGATTTGGCTGTGTACCACCCAAATCTCATCTTGAATTGTAGCTCCCATAATCCCCATGTGTTGTAGGAGGGACCCGGTGAGAGGTAATTGAATCATGGGAGCAGTTCCCCCAGGCTATTCTCCTGAGCAAGTTCTCATGTGATCTGATGGTTTTAAAAGGGGCTTCCCCCTTGGCTTGGTTCTCAATCTCTCTACTGCCACCCTGTGAAGAGGTGCCTTCCCTCATAATTGTAAGTTTCCTGAGGCCTCCCCAGCCACATGGAACAGTGAGTCAATTAAACCTCTTTTCTTTATAACTTACCCAGTCTTGGGTATTTCTTCAGAGCAGCATGAGAATGGACTAATACACCAGCTGACAGAGAAGTGGGAAGAAGAGGTCTAAAAAGATTTGAGGAGAGCAGATGAAAGGACAGAGCCATTTCAGGAAGTGGAAACTTGAGCCTATTAGAGAAGTATAGTAGGATAGCAGTTTGGCGCTGACTGGCTATTTGAGGTTTTTTATCGTGCATTTAAAATTAAATCTTGGCACCTCTTGTGTATTTCTTCTCTAGGAATATTCAGCTGCTTGAGGGCTGGCAAGGAGACAGTGAATGACAGATTCATGGCGTCAGAGTTTTTCTAGAAATAAATAACAGAAAAAGAAAGGTAAAAAAGTTGAGGGCTTTAGCAAGGGAGTTATGGGGGATAACTATGGAGTTTAAGCTGACTATGGAGGAAAGTGAAGAGACAGTGGCAGAGGTGAGGAATGGACAGTGAGAATGTATTGCAGGGGAGAGTAGAAAAGGCGATTGTTTGAAAAGATAAGGGAACCAAGAGGTCAGGGGTTGGATGAGTGAATGGGTGTCAAAGCCACCTGTGATGGCTAATACTAAGTGTCAACTTGACTGGATTGAAGGATGCCAGATATTGTTTCTGGGTGAATCTATGAGGGTGTTGCTAGAGGAGGTTAACATCTGAGTCAGTGGACTGTGAGAGGCAGCCCCACCCTTAATCTGGGTGGGTACCTTCCAGTCAGCTGGCAGCATGGCTAGAAAAAGCGGCAGAAGAGGGTGAAATGAGCTGACTTGCTGAGTCTTTGGTCCGTCATCTTTCTCCAGTACTGGATGCTTCCTGCCCTCGAACATCAGACTCCAAGCTGTTCAGCTTTTGGACTCTTGGACTTACACCAGGGGTTTGCCAGGGGCTCTCTGGCCTTTGGCCACAGGCTGAAGGCTGTACTGTTGGCTTCCCTACTTCTGAGGTTTTGGGACTTGGACTAGCTTCCTTCCTCCTCAGCTTGCACATGGCCTATCATGGGACTTCACCTTGTGATCATATGAGCCCATTCTCCTAATGAACTCACCTCCATATATACATGTATCCTATTAGTTCTGTCCCTCTAGAGAACCCTGACTAATACAGTCACTAAAAATAATAATCTGGTTTGGGGAGGGAAATAAGACTTTGGCGTCAGGAGCTAATCTTCAGTGAACGAAGAGGGATGACCAGGAGATCAGTAGATGACAACAAGGATTTGGAGGTAAAGCTGTTATATCTGTTCAGGGGTTTTTGAATGGTGGTGGGGGGAGGAGATTGCTAAACCTTTAAAAAGATAATAGAGGACAAGGGAAAAAAACAACCCATGCTACACCCTTTTTATTTATTTTACGTTTCACTGAAAACGTTTTGTTGGCATTTTAGATGGAAATAGGAATGTATTTGCTAGGAATGGTGATCCCATCTTACTCCCCTGGGACCCATTTGTGGCTTCCGCTTTGCACGTTCTATGTGTGGCATCAAGCAGCCTGCATTCACTTTGATAAAAAACAGTTTCTGCTTGATAGGGCTGTGGGGAAGCCCACCTTCAAACATCAATTGACTGCCTGCTCTGACTAGTTCAAATCCTTGTGGTCTGGCAGCTCAACAAGAGTACTTCTTAAGAGTTAGATTTATAGAGAGTCCCCTAATATAATTTTTTTCTACTAGCAATCATAAATAATAATGAAATATCCAGTACCCGCCTATACATTTAGTCATATATATTATTTCCCCACATTGTATGAACTATGGGAAACTACTTCTTTTCCTTAACTGTATATCATATTTTTCCAACATTAAAGACTCTTCTATAACATGGTGTTAATAAATGCATGGTATCACATTGGATAAATCAGCTGAGAGTTATTTATGCAATTTACTATTTTTATATGTCTCAGTTGTTTCCAAATTTGGGATATTATAAATAATACTGTATGAGCAACCCTAGGCATAAATCTTTGAAGATATCTTTAGATATTATTATCTACAACAAATCATTTGACATAGTATTATTTAGTCATAGAAAATGGGAATTTCTAAGGTTTTTGAAACATATTATCCAACTGTCTTCAGAGGAAGTTTGTATAAGCAGCGTCTAAGAGTGCCCTTGTACCTTGCCAAGCTTGGGTATATTCTTTTCATGTGGTTTGGCTGTGTCCCCACCCAAATGTCATCTTGAATTGTAGCTCCCATAATTCCCACATGTCATTGGAAGGATATGGTGGGTGGTAATTGTACCATGGGGGTGGGTCTTTCCCAGGCTGTTCTCATGATAGTAAGTCTCATGAGATCTGATGGTTTTATAAAGGGAAGTTCCCCTTCACATTCTCTCCTGCCTGTTGCCATGTAAGACATGCCTTTGCTCCTCCTTTGCCTTCCACCATGATTATGAGGCCTCCCCAGCCATATGGAATTGTGAGTCTATTAAATCTCTTTTTCTTTATAGATTACCTAGTCTTGGGTATGTCTTTATTAGCAGCATGAGAACAGACTAATACATTTTTTTTTAGACAGAGTCTTGCTCTGCCACCCAGGCTACAGTGCAGTGGCATGACCTAGGCTCCGTCTCCTGGGTTCAAATGATTCTCCTGCCTCAGCCTCCCTAGTAGCTGGGATTACAAGCACGTGCCACCATGCCCGACTAATTTTTGTATTTTTAGTAGAGATGGGTTTTCACCATGTTGGCCAGGCTGGTCTCAAACTCCTGACCTCAGGTGATCTGCTTGCCTCAGCCTCCCAAAGTGCTGGGATTACAGGCGTGAGCCACTGTGCCTGGCTTCTTTTTCTTTTTTTTTTTTAACAGATGAAAAAACGAAGACCCAAAAGAAAGAGTCTTGTTTATAAGTTGCATCCACTGTGTTGATGTGCTATGGTGTGTCCCATCCAACACCCAGTAAGTAATGTAACCACTTTCTCTCCCCTAAAATGCCTCTCCCTGACTTCTCTGTGATTCTACATCCTGAATGCAAATTATTTCCTGCTGTCATTTTGACCATGTTAATCCTTAACACTAAATCCCCAAAAGCTTCCTGAATTAAATTTAAATTCCTTCCATAAATTTTATTTCCTATTGACAGACTTGCTCCAACCACATCTCTAAACTTCAGGTATCAAGTCATTATCAGCTTGCTGCCCAACTTCTCCACATTCCCTCTTCCTATCAAGTTTAATTTCTGAGTGAAGCTCCCAGGTAAACACAAATGGCTATCATCTCATTGTTTTCTATTGTGTTTCATTATCTCCTTTATTATTTTCCCAGTTTCCTTCTGTGTTTTCGGTCTTCCTCATAACTGAATTTATTTTCATTTGTTATGTATCCTTTCCAGGCCTCATCACTGTATCTCTTTCCATTTCAGACTTATTTTGCTGGAACTCTTCAAACTATAGTTGATTTCTTTGTTATTCCAAATCCTTTATAATAAAATGAATGTTCTATATTCATCAAGTTCAAAACCACATTTTCCACTGGCTACTGCTTTCAATGGTACAGTAATAGCTACTACACAAAACTAAAGGAACAAAAAGAAGAACCAATGATGCAACACTGCAATATTCTACCCATTCCATAGCCATGACTTTTGCACATAATACTTTATATATAAACTTCAAGAAAAAAATAAATAAAAAGTCCTGTTTCTGAATGGAAATTCTACTCTTGCTAGCCTAACAGTGGTCCCATTTAGGGCAGGAAGTTAGAAATTCATTTTATTGTAATGTTTTTGTTTTCCAATTTGTAGAACTATTTCCACACTACAATTAGAGGAAAACATATTCTTTACACAAAATCAATATTTTATTTTTAAAAAGGCAATGTATCAACCATGCAATAGATTCTTCTGCACTGTCATTCAAAAAGAATGCTTAACATGTTTACCAAAAGTATGAAATTCAACCTGTAGAGGTTTCTTGTTTGGTATGCATAAAATAAGCAGACCTCTTCTTTGGCTGACCAAGACCACATACATCATGAAACACACTAGGCCTAACCACCCAACACATCCATCCCGGGAACACACTTGCTAATTTCTTTCCCAACAACATTTTTACCCAAGTTTCAGCCAGAATCCCTAGACCAGTCAACAACATCTCTGTTGCTTCTCCTTATCTTTGAGCACAGCCCCAAGGGAAATCATCTTTAGGTACCAATCATTTCTCCCACATTCATCTTCCTACTAATCTTCCCTTCCCTAGTTCCTCCTGATTCCCCCACAGCCAATCCCTCTCCAGTCCTTGTCTCTGGGCTCCCTGGAAACCCTCCTGCTGATTACCACTGCCCCCCTGACACTCCCATCTGTAATTTTCCAAGCTTATCTCAGGATACTCAGAGCTCTTCACCACCGTATTTAGATCCTGCACTTCCTAGGTACTGATTTTCCCCTTTTAGCCCTCTCTGATGGAGACTGCACATTCTCTCACACCCAATACACAAGCATTCTTGTTTATATTTTGTCTGCCATTTCTGGTTACTTTTCTGCCTTTGTAGGACACTTCTAAGAGGCTCATAACCTCTGACTCTACTATCCCCAACACCTCCTTTTCCTTATTATTACAATCCTATGATCTTTTTCACAACCAGTGAAGCTTTCACATTTGTCTTTCTCTGATCCTCAACTCCTGCCATCCATCCCAACACCTACTTAACAACCACACTGACAGCCACTGTTGAACTGTGTCATATCTCAGGCTACCTACCTCTGATCTAGCATCTTATACTCTGAATTCACACTCTCAGAACATAATCTCGCAATAATCCATTTTTCTCACTCTTGCACTTTAACATCCTCTGCAGGCTATGTGCTCTACCTCTTTTCCAAATCTGGTCAATGTGGCACATTTCTTCAACTTTCCTACCACACTACCCTTCAGAACAATGGGCTTTGTGTATCCCTCTTACACCCAAGCAGACCAATGCTGCTGGAAACAAGCACACAATCATTCACGCTGGTGCCATTAACATTTTTATTTCCAACATTAGAGGGAACGATAGCTTGTATTTGCACTTTATGACTGGTCAGTACAGAGATCAAGGTCAGTGCCAGAAGGTTAGCCCTCCTATGTACTCTATCAGCAATCTTCACATAAACCCCACCCTCCATTAAACACATAATCTTAGTAAATACAGCGAGTGTATACAAGCCAGTTCCAAAAAAATTTCCTACTTTCTTGCTACTCAAACTTTTGTGCATGGGCCTTGATATGGCTTGGGTCTGTGTCCCTGACCAAATCTCATGTCAAATTGTAAATCCCAATGTTAAAGGCGGGGCCTGGTGGAAAGTGAGTGGATCACGGGGTGGATTTCCCCTTTGGTACTGTTCTTATGATAGTGAGTTATCACGAGATCTGGTTGTTTAAATGTATGTAGCACCTCTCCTCCCGCCCTCCTCCCGCTCTGGCCATGTAAGACACACATGCTTCCCCTTTGCTTTCTGCCATGATTGTAAGTTTCCTGAGGCCTCCCTAACCATTTTTCATGTACAGCCTATGGTACCATGAGCCAATTAAACTTCTTTTCTTTATAAATTACCCACTCTCAGGCATTTCTTTATAGCAATGTGAGAATGGACTAATACAAGACTATAGTATCAGCATCACTTGGGACTTGGGAGTGTGACAAATTCAGAATTTCAAGCCCCACCCCAGACCTAATGAATCAAAATCTGCATGTTAGCAAGATTCCCACAGGATCAATAGGCACAGTAAGGATGGAGGAGCCCTGTACTGGCCCCACCTGCTTTCTTCTCCAAACCCTCCCTCAACATGCACACACTCTGGAGTTTCACCGAGGCAGCCCCTCTTTGCTTTCCTAACTGGCCGCTTCCACATTACCCTTCATACCTCTCTTTCCACCTTACCCAGAGTAGGTGGTCTTACCACCTCCCATATAGACAGGATGTAGATCCAGGTAAGAGCTGCCTTAACTTCTTAATCCTCAACCACTATATTTGTCAATTTCCGCAAGTATCTTCACTTATTTCTGTTTGTCTTGGGTTTCATTCCTATCCAAGTTAATCATTTGGATCCTAACATTTTCAGGACCCTGTTCCATGATTTGCCTCCTTTCTCTGCTATATTATGAACCCATCTATCTTTACTGGCCCCATCATCTCAGCCTGTGAACATGCTCAGATACTGCCCATCTTCTAGAAAGCTTCTGTTGACTTTGAGTCCCTATAAGCAATTTAGTTCCATTTTTGTGAGAGAAGTCTACACTCATGCCTCCACTTCCTCCATTCCCATCCAGTCCTCCCTTTGCTTCCATACTGCTCCTGTGCTCCTCCCAGGTATTGGTCTTCACCAAATTCCATCCTTGGACCTCCTCTTCTCCTATAACTCACCCTCCCTGACCTGTTTCCTCAGCTCCCAAGACTTTGACTACAATTTCATGCTGAGTGACTCCCAAGTCTACATCTCCAGACTCATATTTCACCTAGGATCTGAATAGTTACACTTGGAACCTCAAATTCAGCATCTCCAAAATCTCAATTTACCTTTCCCATCAAATCAATCCAATGATCCCAATCTGGTTGATCATCTATACAGTTGTCAAAACCAGTACCCTGAGAGTTTTCTACCATTTCCATTTCAAGCCTCACTGCCTTTTTAACTTTTCATCATTTCTCACATGGACCAAAACGATGGGTTCCTGTTTCCCTGCCATATCCTTTTGCCTATTCCAATCCATCTTCTACACTATGCTCTAAAAGACAAAAAGGAGTATATCACTAATCTTCTCAGGGTCCTTCAACAACTCACCATTACCCACAGGATAAAGTTTAAAATCCTTAATATGAAAAACCTTTCAAACTCCTAAGCTCTGATGCTCTTTTAGACTCATCTTTTGCCAATTCAACATGTTCTTCCCATGCTCTAACCTGAGCTATCTGCAATCCTTGAACGTACCCTGTGCTTTCCTAACTCCACATGTACTGTAGAGAATATTCTTCTTGGTTACTTCTTACTTGCCTTTAGAGACACAGCCTAAATGTTTCCCTCTCTGTGAATTCTTCCCTTGCCCTAACCTTCCAAGCAGAGTTAAGTGCTTCTGCCTGAATTTTCCCTTGCAATATGCCCTTTATTTCATCATGTATCACTCTGTAATACTAAGAGCCTAAAGCGGGGCGGAGGGGTCTACTCTTGAGACCGTGAACCCCTTGAAGGCTGAAATTATGTTCTCTTTTATTGTTTATATCCTCAATACCCATTTGTTATGGGCTGAGTATTTGTGACCCCCAAACTTATATGTTGAAGCCCTAACTCCAACTGAAGGTGGAGCCTTTGGGAGACAATTAGGGTTAGATAAGGTCATGAGGATGGAATCTTCATGATAGTATTAATGCCCTTGTAAGATCGGACACCAGAGCACGTGTTTCCTGTCTCTCTCTCCATCACATGAAGACACCATGAGAAGGGAGTCATCTGCCAGCCAGGAAGAGAGCCCTCACTAGGACCAAATCTGCCAGCACCTTAAGCTTGGTCTTCCCAGACTTTAGAACTGTGAGAGATAAGTGCCTGTTTTTTTAGCCACCCAGAGTGTGCTATTTTATTATAGCAGCCTGAGTTGACTAATGCACCAGTCCAATTCTTAACTCACAGAAGATGGTGTAAGAGTGATTATCGAAGGACCAAATGTACATGGAGGAATGAGAAATGGCATGTGCTGCCCAGCACCCAAGTGATAGGTCCCAAAAATCAGAGAAAACCAAAATCAGTACCCCTCTTGGGTTTTACAGCATAGACCATGGCATTCAAATTGAGTATATAATTAATTTCACTTTGTGGTATTCTGATGGCTATACAAAAGAGTAAAACCAGATCTTGAAATGGGTGACATTTTGGCTTCCTTATGATAACTTGAAATCCTTCCTAAATGTAAAAAGCATCTTCTGCCTGTTGTTGTCTGAGCTGCATATCCCTTAGGATTTCTGCTTCTCCATCCACACTGCTCTCCTCACACCCACACCCATACCCATGTTCCTCTGTGCAATGCTTCCTCCTTAACTCATCCTCTGCTGGTCCCTCTTCCTCCTGCTGTGTCTGGTCAGAGAATTAGTATGGTTTCAGTTTTAGCCTTTAATGATGTTCTGTTTTATTACATTGATCTGTTTTTATGTGGCTGACCTTTTCTCCATCTGAATGAAAAGTTCCCTGAAGGCAGAGACAATGCTTAATTCCTTAGCGCAGAGTTTCAAGAAATGCATTAAAACAAGGGGTGGCAAACCACAGCCCATGGACTAACACTGGCCCACTGCCTGTATTTGTATGGCTACAGGCTAAGAACATTTTTATATTTCTAGATGGTTGCATAAAAATATAAAGAATACTCATGACAGGCTGGGCATAGTGGCCCATACCTGTAATCCTAGCACTTTGGGAGGTCAAGACAGGCGGCTCACTTGAGATCAGGAGTTTGAGACCAGCCTGGCCAACATGATGAAACCCTGTCTGTACTGAAAATACAAACATTAGCTAGGTGTGGTGGCAGGTGGCTGTAATCCCGTAATCCCGGCCACTCAGAGGCTGAGGCAGGAGAATCACTTGAACCCGGGAGGCAGAGGTTGCAGTGAGCCAAGATCGTGCCACTGCACTCCAGCCTGAGTGACAGAGGAAGACACCGTCTCAAAAAAAAAACTATATATTCATGACACATGAAAATTACATGAAATTTCAAATTTTGATAGCTATAAATAATGTTATATTGGAACATAGCCATACCTATTCACATATGTATTGTCTATGGCTGGTTTCCCATCATAACAACAGTGTTTAGCAGCTGCAACAGAGAACATATGGCCCACAAAGCCTGAAATATCTACTACTTGGTATTTTAATAGAAGGCTGAGGTGATAACCTTCCAATAAAGATCAACTGAACTAAGTTCTCTGAGATTGTTAAAATATGCCCTCAACATACCTCTCCCATTCCCACTAATTTTTTTAACGAATAAGTAGAGCTAAAAAGAGAAATTACAAGTCCTCTCTTGGAATATACAACCGTACAATTGTTGATGGCATAATCTGATACTGTGAGATCATAAAGCAACTGCAATTCAAAAGAGAAAGTCAGGTCCTTGTGTCATCTTGCACCAACAATCATGAAGAAGCAAGCAATGAAGTACACCTGCACATTCTCTACCTGGAAAATCTGTACTGAAATTAATATAAGAAGATATTAAAGAGCTTTGTTCCCAGCAGTTGAAACCCATGTTGTGCAGACAAAAATACGAATCATAGATTGGAAACAATGAGGCTTATTGTCTAATTAATCACTTTTATGCATTTGTCTCTCACCGCAGGATAGAAATCAGTTATTTTAAAAATGACCTGAAAGAGCTAAATTTTCCATAGCTACCTTTGCCTCCTACTACCATGTGAATAAATGCAAGTTAAAGCCAATGGCGTCACAGTACAGAGGTTCTTTGATCAAACAATGGGAGATGTAGAACTTGGAAACTATACCAAGTTAATAAAGTGCTGTCTTTACCTCATCATAACATCTGTACTTGTCTGACCATGGCCATATAGATGCCAATGCATTAACTCAATAGGCCTCCTACTTGATATCTCAGCTTAATTAGGACCATTTATCAAAATGACACCTGTTTTAGAGGCCAGATGAAATTGATTAGTGTGGCTCTCCACAAGTGTTGTTAAGTATCTATTTTTAGATCAAAAAAATGGGTAAATATTTATCCCAAAGTTTGTAGTAAATATAGTCTGTTGATGAGAAGAAATATATCTGATATGGGAGAAATGTCCATACTTTAAAACCGTATTTGTACTTTTGTATGGAACCTGCAATATATGGGATCATGTAAAACCAATATTTTAGGGCATATTTTTCCCAAGAGATGGGCCCAAAATATTTCTATCTTGTGTCAAGATTAAAGGGACTAATCCTTACAACTACGGATTTTACAGGCCAAGTTTTAAGTGCAATAAAAACATTTATGCAGCACAATAGCCAGATAACGTCACAATGGAGCATCAAGATGCTACTGATTGTCTAAAGAATAATCAATTTATGTGAATAATGTTAAGAGTAGCTGACTCTCATCAATAATAACCATTGTTAAAAGACTCTGCCTTATACTTGACAAAAGATTCTTTCATATCTTGGTTTAATATTTCACTTTACCATGTATGTGCCATAAATGTGTATTCACACCAAGATGTCTATCCTATATTTAAAGGCCCCCAAGAACATAACTATGCCATTTTGTTTACTTAAACAGAAGAATGTTACACTATGTATAAGACAGAAATTGAAACACAGAATGTGTTGTTCCATTTAAATAGTATGTGTTAGAAGAAGGTTCACATACTTTTGATTAGCAACAATATATACAACCACCACCAAAACAAAACATATTATAATGTCTTAATTTATTTATCATTATTTATTTATTTATTTATTTATTTGTTTTTATTTTTGAGACAGAGTTTTGCTCTTGTTGCCTGGGCTGAAGTGCAATGGCATGATCTTGGCTTACCGCAACCTCCACTTCTCGAGTTCAAGCAATTCTCCTGTCTCAGCCTCCCAAGTAGCTGGGATTACAGGAATGTGCCACCAAGCCTAGCTAATTTTTTATTTTTAGTAGAGACCGGGTTTCTCCATTTTGGTCAGGCTGGTCTTGAACTCCCGACCTCAGGTGATCTGCCCGCCTTGGCCTCCCAAAGTGCTCAGATTACAGGCAGGAGCCACCACGCCCAGCCAATTTCTTTATCTTAATCATAAAAATCTTCAAGGTATTTCCTCTTTGAAATGTACATAAATCTATTGGTTGATTGTTTTTAAGTGTTCTTAATTATTTAAATTAGTATATCAAATCTGTTTTTGAGAGGGTCAGACCCTCTGCAAAACCAATCATCCTACATTAAAGTGACACCTGAGGTTGCGTCTTCACTTAAACCTGGTTTTTCCCACCACCACTGAGGGCAATAGAAGCCCAGAGACCCAACAAAACGCACTGAACTGAGATCAGCCAGTCACTGGCAAGACCATAAACCAAATTTCCTAATACTATTATCCCAGGACTCTCCATGTAAATGGTGGCATGCTTACAAGCTACTTCTCTATACGTGATTCACTCTTTGACATTCCCCCTTTTTTACCCAGTTGAAATTTAGTTTTGATTCTTTCTTAAATCTTGAGATACTTAACTTTCATCAATTTTACTTGGTTATAAACAGGAATTATAGACATGAAAATCAAAATATCTGGGTAAATAAAATTGCCAGATAGATAATACAGAATAAAAAACCCAGAATCCATTTGTAAATGTATCGCTTATTAAAAGAGAAAAGTAAAGTTATTAAAATAAAATGTTCTATCATAGTCTGATGCAAGGTGGGATGGATGTACAAGAACACTTAGATCTGTTGCTTCCCTTTTCCAGTACTACCTCCTCCATCAAAAAGAAAAAGAGCTGCATACATATTCAACATGATTATCTAAAATAATCCTAACTATGCAGTGAGGAAAACATTCCAAAGTAAGGTGCTTATGTCCAGCAAAAATGTTCCCCTTTGGGAAAAAACAAGACTTAAAATATTAAAGTCTGATGTTTCCCAACTTGTGGACTTTGGAAATGATTTGGTAGTTCATTAAAAGACTTCCAAAAGGAATAAACACCATATAACTCATTGTTTACACCTCCCAGTGTAGGAGACTTACAGTAATGGCATAACATTTCCACATACTTACTTAAACCAGATAATTTAATTAGGCCAAACTTGATGTGATGCGCATTTACTTCTCAAATGGTTTCACATATGGGTAGACCTGTCAGGTGCAACCAACTAAGTCTGCCATCTACAAAAAATGTCTGTGATCAAAATTCACATTTTAAGCTCCCAAAATAGTTATGACGTTTGAAGGAAATGTTTCATTCTTAGGGACTCTCTCAATTGCCAACTTACAAGCTAATACATTGCGGTGCATAAACCATGCATTCAACTTCAGAATAATTCAATTACCCTTTGGAAAAATTAAACACACTCCCAGTAACAATGCAAACACGCTCCACTTAAACAAACATAAAAGTCTGCCCAAATTACTTAAGAATGGCCTAAAAGAAATCAAAGTAGTGGATGGTAAAGCAGGCATTCATTTTTAGAGAATGTGAGATTCTCACCAGAAGAATCCTGTAGAAAGATCATTGGTCTACAGCATCATGAAACAATTAGGTGGCTCTGTAACCTTCGATGATCAAGCACTGCCTAATTCTAACTCTGTGTCCTTTAATCCTAAAACAAGACAATTTGTATTCTGCCTAGAACATAATACTGTGAACATATATAAGCAAGGTTGTTTTGTTAATTTCTAAAAGGAGACATACAGGCCGGGTGTGGTGGTTCACACCTACAATCCTAGCACTTTGGGAGGCAAAGGCAGGAGAATCACTTGAGCCTAGGAGTTCAAGATCAGCCTGAACAACATAAGGAGATTCTGTCTCAAATTAAAAAGTTAGCCAGGCATGGTGGTGCATGCCTATGGTTCCAGCTACTCTGCAGGCTGAGGCAGGAGGTTCACTTGAGCTCAGGAGGTTGAGGCTGCCGTGAACTGGTGATGGCACCACTGCACCCCAGCCTAGCAGACAGAGCGACACTTAAAAAAAAGTAGTGACAAACAAACAGCTAGTCTCAAATTTCTCAAGTTAGAATTTGGCATAGGCCTCAAGATTTTACCCTTCTCTGTCCAAACCAGCAGTGCTAACGGTGATGGTGCTCTGGGGTCTCATTTGCAATCATTAGCCTGAAGACCCACAGGATAACTGAAAGCACCACAGAGGCTGATATCCTGACTTGGAAATTAGAACCTATCGAAAACCCACAGGTAACATGGAAAGGAGCTATGTGTGCCTCCAGGATGCACAGCTGGTTGCTATTAGGCTGAGTCATGCTCTTATACATTTACTGAATTTATACTGTGCAAAAGGAGAGAAGAGAAGAGGAGGAAAGGGGAGGGGAGGGAAGGGAAGAAGAAGAGGGAAGGGAAGAGGGAGAGGGAAGCAGAGGGGAGGGAAGGGAAGGGAATATTTTGCTTGAGATTATATAAAGAACTAGCTGCCATCTGGAAGAAACTGCCCATGGCTTAGAGAGGGAGACTGAAGTCCCCCAACTAGATATCCAAGGAAAGCACTGTTGACCTTTTATGGTAGCAACTATCAGGGTCAGTTGCATAGTTATAGCCATAAATTGTGGCATATGTTATTACAACATCTAGGCAATCTTCTTTCTTCTCCTAACATCCCCCAAGTTAGACAAGATAAAGAAATAACCTAAAAATACAAAACGAAAAAAATTTTCCCCCCGTATCCATTCCAGAAACAACATTCAAGGGGTTATTTTGTATTACCACAAAGTACAGCTATTCTATTCTGAAAGCAATTGCTCTGGTCCATCCGTGAATGTCAATGCTAGAGAAGGTTCTTGGGTTCAGGCCCAGGCTGGGGCATCAGAAAAATGCTCTGTGTATATCAACACTGCCAACACCGAAGCTGAAATTAGCTGAATGGTGTCAGTGAGGCGTTCAAGCCACTGTGGGGGCAACCACATTGCAAAGGGCATTGGAACAAGCTGCCCTGTTCCAGAGTCTGGGGGCTGGGCTGTCCAACACAACAAGCATGCCTGTACATATGAGGCC
This sequence comes from Macaca mulatta, assembly GCF_049350105.2. Classification (NCBI taxonomy): domain Eukaryota; kingdom Metazoa; phylum Chordata; class Mammalia; order Primates; family Cercopithecidae; genus Macaca; species Macaca mulatta. The sequence goes on along the minus strand of NC_133422.1, from coordinate 90,941,294 downwards.
ACCTCATCATCAAGGCATTTGCTAAATGGCAACTATCATGTTTCCTATTGCAGAATAAAGATGCCTCACCTTCCTGTCCAACTCTGCTTCCCTGCTCCAATGTCACTCATGATTTCTCCCACTCTTGTCCTGATTGGATTACACAGCTGACATACAAATACTGAAAATTCAACTGAAAAAATGATTTTGTTCTTTCATGAAACCAAGTATTCCAAAGCAAGCATGGCTAACGATAGTAAGAGTCACTTAACACACAAACACATCCATCCATACTAAGGCATATTATGCAGTCGTATTCCATTTCCGAATCAAAATGAGCAACATCATCAATTTTGCAGTTGCATGATATAACAATGCCACAGAAGCTCCTAACTTGACACCTTTTACCAGGTCGTATCCACAAACCCCACTGAAATATATATATACACAGGCTACAAGAAGAGTCGTCCCCACTCCACAGAAGAGTCCTAACTTGAAACTCTATGAGCTAAAGCATGCTCCCAGATAAATGAGAAATTAATATTCAAATGGAGAAGGATGGAAATGTTTAAAAAATGGCATAGAAGGCATAGAAGTCCTAAGTTGTAAACTATTTATTTAAAATTCACTAGAAGACACAATAATTCTCAGTAAATACATTCCTTCTGATTTTTCCATTTCTGATTCAGCTGTCAAGGCAATTACTAATTGTTAGGCCTGAATACCATACTCCTATAGAAAGAGCAATGCTGTACCAAGAAATCATCCAGAAACAAGGTAACAAAACTAAGCCAGCCCACTTACCTGGTGTTATTTCAGTGGGCAATTTTCATTAAAGAAAGTTAGAAGCTGCTGTTAGCGTTCGCTGATCTTGTTACCTCGTTGCTTGGATATTGACCTTGCATCAGCTATTTTGCCTCCAGTTTTCTCTGAGCTTAACTACGTTCTTTAATTTCCTGTGGTATTAATCTTCAGCCCAAGAAAAATAAAATTGATGCTGTACCACAAGAAATGTTGCACATCACCTTTCAACACAGACATCTGCAGCATTTTACAGGGCCTAGAAATTACTAAAGCCCATTTCAAGGCTTTTATTTATTCTTTGTCTTATGTGGTTTGTGCCTTGTTAAGAAATAAAATCAATTTATTCCCTGTTACATCATAAAGTGGCCAAGAGGGAAGTCATATTTACTTCAACATCTCTAGACTGTCTTATGAAGTTTTAAATAAAGAATTTGATTGATGTTTTACAGTTGCCCAAGGAAAAATATCCTTGATTTTATCTAATCACACTGTCAATTTCATCATCTGTATTTCAAAATTGGAACACTTTTTAAGTCAACATGCTACAGTTTATAGTTCAGCCATCTAAAATATATTATAAAATTTAAAATAACAATTAATTCACCATCTTAAAAGAACATTTACTACAACTAAGGTTGATTTTTTTTTCCATTTCAAAGAGAAGATATAATATTTTTCAGTCATCCATGCTAAAGTGACAAATGACCTAATGTAAGGCTATGTCTTATTTTCTATCCCAGTACTCCAGTACATAGGATCTTCTATGTTGCTTACATCATACAACCTGCTGATAAACTCTTTGACTATCTAGAATTCCAGGGGTCATGTGTCAATAGCCTTCTTCCCTCCAATATATGAGATTTTTGCAGCCAGCTCCTACCTTGCTAGACTCTAGGGATCACCAGTTTACCCCATCACTCCTTGATATCTGTACTGTATCTGACCTCTACTGTTTGCTGCCTGTTGAATGGACTTTAGAGCATTCACCTGCATCTATCTGTTCCCTCAAATCCTACCTCCTCCCCATCCCACTGCAGTTAATCAGAATCAGATCACACTCACTCAAAAAATATTTATTGGAAGCTACCATAAGCATTGTTCGCAAGTCTTGAACACTACATTATTTAAGACAATCAGAATCCCTAGCTTGAATTCTATAGGTGGGAATAGCCCATAAGCAATGAAACAATAAACAATTGAAAACAACAGAAGGGTAGGGATCACACAGCAACTTCCCAGCATCAGTGCTGCTTTTCCTTGACCCATAATTTGAATAATAGTCATATGTACCCCACACAAATAGATATTTCCCAAAAAGACTCTCTCTGACCCTGCTTTCTAATTAATCAAAAGTACGAGTATCATAAAGTAGTTTCTCAACCAAAAAGCAGCACCTATTTTTCCTGTTAAAAAAGAAGGTTTTCTTTTGTTTTTGTTTTTATGGTGGAGGGAGGGCAGAGGGACTATTTGAGACACTAGAAAAGGTAAATTTTCTTCTTTATTAGCTATTTCTGTCCATTCATTTGACCCAAATGTATAATATTTAAGATGTTCAATTTTTAATTATTTTAAACTCAGTTTATGAGTCAGTATTGCAGCAGGAAATACAAAGAACACTCAAATTGAGTAATTGAGTAATTTCTTAATGCAATTAATGTTTTGTAGTGGACTGTCATGGTTTTAGTAACTGAAAACAGGACGCTTCAACCCTGAGGCATTAAAAAAATGAGAAAATCATGACATTGTCAGACCACATTAATTTCAACAATTACAGAATTAAATTCATGAAGCCAGTGGGACAGCCTTAAAAATTTACATCATATGGCTCAGCCATCTAATATGTGAATTTATAGAAGCCCTGGGCCAGATAAAGTGTCACAGATTTATTAGGAGATATAAAGCTATTAGCAGGGAAAGAAGGTAAAACAAAGTTTCTTAAATTTTTTTAAGACAGTGTCCACATGAAGTAGATCATCACAAACAACCTGGCTAGCTCAAATAAACTGATAGTTTAGAGAAAGAGAGAACCTCTGTCATTGCTAATTAGAGCTTTTAAGTAGCAGAAGAGGGAAAAATGACTTCAGATGACTGTGAGATAACTGCTCTACCTCACACCCTTAAAAAAAAAAGTGCCTTCCTTTACAACCCAAAAACCAAGAAGACAAATCAGAAATTTTAAAACTTTAATGATGCTTGAAAAGTGTCTATTTATAAAGAGCTTACAAAAATATTTTCCCTCTAGATGATCTTTTCCAAAAGTCTTGCAAATGCATCTAATATCAGATTTATTATCTGCATGGAAAGGATGACAAATACGATTTATTAAGCAACTATTACGTGCCAAGTCCTACCACTCTCCAAGATAGACACTATGTTCACTGTCTTCTAAAGGAATGTGCTCCCAGACGGAAGGGTGCAGTCTGCTTTGTCTATCTCCAATTTGCCTAAAAAAACCGCCTGGTACATAGGAGGCACTCAATGAATGTTCTTGGAATGAATGAATAAGCAAATGAATTAATGATGCCACTAGAGTTTAAGAATCCTGCCTGTGGGTTGGGCACTGTGGCTCACACCTGTAATCCCAACACTTCGGGAGGCCAAGGCGGGCGGATCAAGAGGTCAAAAGATCGAGACCAGCCTGGCTAACATGGTGAAACCCCATCTCTACTAAAAATACAAAAATTAGCTGGTCATGGTGGCATGCGCCTGTAGTCCCAGCCACTCGGGAGGCCGAAGCAGGAGAATCGCTTGAACCTGGGAGGCGGAGGTTGCAGTGAGCCAAGATCACGCCACTGCACTCCAGCCTGGGTGACAAAGTGAGACTCTGTCTCAGAAAAAAAAAAAAAAAAGAATCCTGTCTGTGGTTATGTGAGTTCAGGCCTGTCTCTCCATCATCCACACTTCTATCAACATGCCATGTTGAAAGAATAGGGTTGAAAATACAGTCACAAGGAATCATCACCACGAAATACTATTCTTGCCAAGAAATGCAAGCTCTACCACCTACAGCAATGTGTTATTATTTAGATGGTGTTCTGCCTCTAAAATTCCTTAACATGGATGATAAAACTATATTGGAAGGGAAAATGGGCAAACAGAAGGAAAGAAAAACTATATTGGAAGGGAAAATGGGCAAAGAGAAGGAAAGAAAAACACCAAGCATTTAACAAGGGAATTATTTAAGGTGACAGCTTTAGGCACAAGGTGAAAGCAAATAACTAAGAGAATGGATGTTAAGTGTTCACACCATGAATAAATGAGAAGCAGGTGAGGTTATATATATGTTAACTTGATATAGCAATTCCCCAATGTACATATATTACAAAATATCAGATTGTATGCCATAATTATATACAATTCTTATTACAATTTCTTTGAAAAGAAGGTGAAAGGGAGTGAGATCATCTGTGAGCCAGACAAGCTATTGGAGTTAGTGTGGCTCTGGAAACATGCCTGTATGCAAGGGTCTTAATTTAGGCCGAATAGCAATGGGAAAATGTACAGGGACTGGCAGAGGTCACAGCTAGTCCCAAGGGTACCTTCGTGTGAAAAGATGCAGCCCTGTGAGGGGATGGCTTAGGAAGCCATTGGCATCATTGTGGAAGGCAGAAAAAGGCTCAACAGACACTCCACCGTGGGCTACAGCTCTAGGTTCCTAACTGAAAACTTCCACTGAGAAGTAGTGTGGGCTGGGGACTAGGGAGAAAAACAAAACTAATAGCAGAGATGATCCTTGCCAAGAGCAGTCCAGGCCTCAATCGAGAAAGGATGGTGCACACAGAGACTCAGTCCAGCAGCAGGAAAGCCCATCTGTTGAATGATGGACAGCAGCAAACAGCATCCACTAGCACAAGACAGGGTGCTCTGGAGCTGCCTAAACCCAGCCCTTCAGCACATGCCTTCACAATTTAGCCAGACACGTGTCTTCCTGGCAGTTTCCATCTCTGGCCAGTTACTGGCTTATGCTTTTAAACATGGCCCTAATGTTTGTCTTCTCCCCACGTGGTTGTGAGTGACGGGGACCTGACACTTGGTAACTGGCTTGTTCCCAGAGGAACCATGACATCCTGGAAAGAGACAGATTAGCACACACAGCCATTCGCTGCCAGATCTCTTCTCCTGCCCCTCCAGGTCTTTCCACCCTTCTCCACCCTCCTTGTCTGCCCCAGAGGCTGTCCCATGAGGACAACGGCAAGGGGCCCCCTTGTCCCCCGGCTTCCCATTAGGTTTGGTGGTTGGGAAGCCCGGGCAGGGAACCAGAGGGAGAGAGGAGAGTGAGGCCTGGCTCCCTCCCCGAGGGCCCCTCAGCTGCTGTGTACCTTGCCTGACATTCACTGGTCCTCTCCCCTGGTTTCAGAAGCCACCCGCTTCTCTCTGGGGACACAGAGATGGTGAGGAGCATCGCTGATGCCACTCCTGAGTCCCTGAATCATCCTTGGGTCTTCTGGCTTGCATATTTAGAGGAGTCGTTTCATAATTAAAGTCTCCTTTAAATATTTTACTTTGACATCATCTCTTTCATACCTTTCTTATTGGAACCTGGACTCATGAAAATGTATTCATGCATTCAGAAAATACTTATTAAACACTACTGTGTGCCAGACATTATTTAATGTGCTAGAAATATAGCAGTAAATGAGACGGGAAAGAAATTATCTATCTATCTATCCATCCACCCATTCATCTATGTATCTATGTATCTAACTATACACATAAACACACACACACATACATGTATATAAATATATACACATTTATATGCATATGCATGCACACATATATACACAGTCACACACACAAACATACATACTGCTTCTCTGCAGTATAACAGTTATTAACAGTACAGATTTTGAAGTTAGACTAGTTTCAAATTCCTGCCCTACTTGACTAAACTTTAAGATCCTGCCAGAATTTATTAAACCTCTCTGTGACTTAGTTTATTCATTTGTAAAATTAAAGACAGAGAGATGGATGGATGGATGGACAGAGAGAGAGGAAGAGAGAGAGAGAATGACATCTACTTTGTTAGGAAGTTGCGAGGATTAAGTGAGGTAAGTAACACAAGTAAGGCCCTTAGCAATGCACACACAATATGCCCTGAACGAATGTAAACGCTGCGTATAATCTCATGGTGCTTCCATTCTGAAGAAGGGGGACTAGATGAGTAAAAATAGCCTGGTTTATACCCATGCCAAGAAATGGGCCTTGAGCACAGTACTTTAAATCTCTGAGATTCAGTTTTCTCATCCATTAAATGAGAATAATAAACACTCTCTTCAAGTTGGGGAAGAATTAAATTGGATTGTATATGAGAAACAGCTAGTACAATTATGTCACTCAACAAATGCTACTGTGAGACGCCCTGTTTTTCAGAATAGATCTGACATTCAAAATAGGTTGCTTCTTTCCGGACCCCTGGGAAACTTCCGTCTGGCTCGCCAGTGCCCAACTCCTCAACTCAGGCCTGCGAGGACAAGCCACTGGATTGAAGAAGCAGATGAGCAGGTTCCAGACCCACACCTTGGGGTTGCAAGCAGATCACAGAAAGAGAGAGAAGACACGGTGGGGTCACAGTGACTTCTCTCTGCAGAGGGAACTCAGGAACAGGAAGGAGCAGGGAAAATGAGGCACACAACAACAGAAAAGCAGACTGGGCTTCTCAGGCTCTCTTTTCCTTCCCCTTGCGTGTTCCCTTTATTTTTGGTAAAATTCTCTTTGAAAACTGTAGCCTGTCTTAGTGTGCTAAATGAAAATAGGAAATGGTGGGTGATCCGTGCTTTGGCCAGGATAATAAACGGCAATGGTGGCTCCCCCTAGGGCAGGAGAGAGGGGCCTGAGAGGAAGCAGCCTCCGAGCTTCCTCTGGGCACCTGTTTGCAGATTGTGTCTACCCCCAAACCACTTCACCCGCCCCCACCCACCCCACAATGACACACTTCTTAGACGAGGAATGATCTGAAGCATATATGATGAACTCTAGCTTGCACTAGTTCAGTCGTTGAGTCATGGGCATCTCTTACTTACACTTCTTTGTACATAGAAGGTATTGTCAAAATTAAAACTCCACCCTTAAATAATATGAATTTTTAACAAGGATGTAAGCACAAGAATATTTCTCCTAATATTATTTATTGGTGGAAGGAGAGCAGGAAGGAAAGAAACTTTTAGTAGTCAACACTGAGGCAATGGCTCAGTGAATCATGACACACCCATTCAGTGGAATATTAAGCAGTCATCAAAAAGACTATTTACAGCATGGGAAAGAACCGTGGTTATGTGAAAAAGCAGAACCAAAATGTATATGCAATGCAAACCATTAAAATATGCTAGAACATCAGCACTGATTGACCAGAAATTGTGCAACAATAAGAGTTAACATTTACTTACTATGTGGTGGGTATTATTTTATGTCGTTCACGAATATGTATAATTCTCAGAACAATTCTATGAATGTTTTATACATGAGGAAACTGAGAAACACCAATGTTAAAGAACTTATCCACGTTCACCCAGCTAGCAAGTGGCAGAAATGGGATTTGAGCCCAGGGGGTCAGCTCTAGAAGCATGCTCTTCACTACTATGCATTATTACCTCCCATAAATAGGTTGATAACAGCAACAACTACCAATTGTCAAGAGCAGTAATCATTTTGGTTAACCTTCACAACAACCCTGTGTGTAGATTTTATTAACCCCATTAAAAAGATGAAAAATGCAGCATTAGAGAGGGCTAAGTACAAAGCCAGGAACCACAAACTCAAACCTTACTCCATAGTCCATATCCTAAATGTGGCACTATATATATTTCTAAATCTTCTACAATGAGCAGATATTACTTTGATAAAAAAAAAAATTAAAGGGGAAAAACAGAAAAAAGTTCAAAAGAAAAAAGCTTTTTTTTAACAACAAAGAAATTGAAACTACAAAAGAATCTCACATTTTAGACTGAAAAACAAAATTTAAACTCCCACTTTATGGCTTTCCCTTAAGTCTTTTTTAATATTCATTTTTCACAGAACTATGTAAGAGTACATAGAGTTTTATATCACCAAGAAATAATTTGACTGGTATCACTTGGGAAAGGCAACATTTCTTTATATGATTGGTTGGATAAACCCACTGCCATCGGCATTTCACATCTAGAATTCAATTTAATGGAATGACCGATGATTTTCTCTCCAAGCTATCCAAGCTGTGTCTCGTTACCCATTAACAACCAAAAATTACTAATCACTGGGTAGAAAGCCATACGCAGGCACAGGACACATTGCAAGGAGGGAGTCCCTGCTTCCTCAAGAACATTGCTGATATGCAGCGTCGCCAGTTGGACAAAACAGGTCCACATTTTGAAGCTGCTTTTGTAACACAGATGCTATAACACAGAGATAAAGGGCCCGAAAAGAAAGCTGCCTTTATCACCATCTTCATCCCATGGCAAAACCTTGCTTCATTTCTAACACCCCTGTGGTTTGACGACCCCCTCCCACTCTGGTAAAATGGGTCTCAGTGGGGAGGAAGTGTGAGGGCAAAGGTGGGGATCAGATAAAATCTGTCAAATGAACTACATAGAGGCTGGCACCAAAGATGTGTGACTGCCCAGTTCACATTCCAAGCAGCATGTCTCTCTTTTTCTCAGAATTCTGGTGTATCTGAATGGTCTAAATCTCAAATTCTTAATTTTGGTCTTAATGTTATAGTGATCATCTTCATTAACTTATATAAATAATAAACTTCTTTGCTTGATTTCTGTTTTTAAAATTTAGAGACAGACATTTCTACTGTGCGTAGGTTTCCTATTTATGCTAACTGGAGAGATAGTCAGGTCACGATATGGTTACCTGCGCACAGCTTCGGGCTCAGTTAAATTTCTACCAACCAATTCTGGGCCCTCAATAATGTACATCCCATATACACCTACTATGTACCCACAAAAATTAAAAATTAAAAATAATGTACACCCACGGTATTTAGCAAACTTTCAAATACTAGTTTGGGGAACAGGTGGCCCACCCTTAGAGACTAACACAGTTAATGAGGACTCTTTAAGCAACAAAGCTTTTATCTTAAAAAATTATAACGAGATGAATTGACTAGAACTCCAGGGGTCTGGGGGAAACACACCACCAGGGCAGGCTGCTCCCCAAGAGAGAAGTAGTGGTCAGAGGCGAGATGAGATTCTACCTCTTGGAGGATTAGTGGTGCTATGGGAGCAGCTGCAATTCCTTTGTACAATAGCCCCCATCCACCATATCCCCAAATGAGATTACGGGGATTATGGAGATTACGATTCAAGATGAGGTTTGGGTGGGGACACAAAGCCTTATTATATCAGGCAGCATGCATGATGACACCTTTTATATACAGTTTCTAAAAATGAAGTCAAAGTTTTTGGTTAGACATGCATGCATATGTAGGAGAAGTATAAAAACGTGTAGAAAATGATCGTACCAAATTCAAGTTAGTAATTGCTTCCCAGTTATGAGACCTGGGAGGACCCGCAGAGACCTTCAACTGTAATTGTTAGGTTTTATTTCCTAAACTAGGGAATGGGTATGTGGGTGCTGTTACATTATTCTCTGTACTTTTTCATAGGTATAAATATTTCACAATAAAAACAGAGAGTGAAGAACTCCATTAGCCAAGATAGACGTAACCGCCGGTCAAATGAGGACCTAGAGATCTAGGATGCACATACTCTGTAATAATATTTCAGTATCAAAATATCCAAACTTATCCTTTGGGACCCATTTGCAAAGTTAATGCATTCTTCCTAACTCTGAAAATGACTAAATGTACACACCTTAAACACCTACATGGTACATCCACATACAACACCGACTCCAGGAGTTTTTCTAGTTTTCTCTCCTTTTATAAAGAGGCACTGTTAGTGCGGCTCACCATTCCCTGACCTTAAAATGTCCTGTACAGAGTGAGCTGCGACCACACCACTGCACTCCAGCCTGGGCGAGAGAACAAGATTCCGTCTCAAAAAAGAAAAAAAAAAAAATGTCCTGCACAGAGGCAGTTGGCTACAGGCCAAAGAGTAGGAGACATGAATTTGCTTCCCTCGGTGTTCAGCTCAGTTGTCATAGTACAGGTAGGAACAAAGGAGACCTCACAGAAGCACAAAGTGGAATCTTTAAGACTGGACAAAACAAACAGTTAAAAATATATCCCCAGCAAAATCAGAGAAAAGAGCAAATGAACACAGGGACCACAAAAAAGGGTCACAAGTGTGGACACCACAGTGGCACATTCCAATACCGGATCATTTCCTTTTTATGGCTACATGATAGAAACTCTATAAAAAGTACATATACAAGGGAACCAAAATTTTAAGGAAAACCTGGGGCCGTCTTAGAAAACCCCAATGGGTTAAGTCAGGTTTTTTTAAGTCAATATTTGGATTTGTAAAGTCCAGGATAAGCCAGTACAAAATCGCATAAAAATCCCTTGACCTAACTCACAGTTTATACATTAAGTCAAACCAAAAATAAGTTATCAGCTGCTCTGTCAGTATAGAAAAATCAATATTTTCCTATCATACCATCTGCTTTAGCGTTGCAAGTTAATAAATTTAGCTGGTGAAAATTTCTTCTCTTTTTGGGTTCTGGAGAGAGAAAATATATTTTCAATAGTTAATCTAGTCACTAGGAATGAAAAATGAAATACTATTATTTGAACATGTAGAGTCTGCCATGTACGATAATAGAATTCTTCAACCACTGAAGCAGCAAACCTACATAACATCTATGATTCAGTGCCCTCTATGGCTAGTTTTCCCGCCCCCCAAATTCTTGCACACTTTACCCCCCAAAAAAGTACCAGCCAACCAAGAGGATAAAATAATATAAACACTAGAAAGTAACTTAGCATTTGAGACCCGTCTTCAAACCTCAAACTCCTAGCTTCAAGCGACCCTCCCGCCTCAGCCGCCCAAAGTGCTAGGATTACAGGCATGAGCCAGGGTGCCCGGCCTTCCACTTTCAACCCAGAATGCATTTTGTTTTTCTCTGAAAATATGTAATTGACTACATTTATATAATTTGAACACATACGTGCAAGATCTACAAGCACATAAGATTCAGAGAATTATCCTAATTTTCTCTAATTGTTTAGGAAGACGTTGCTGAGACAGGCACACACTGAAATTCAACATATACTAATAATACTTGTCTTCTGAAGACATGTAAACAATCCCCAATGAAAATAGGTTTTCATGGATATTTTCAAAACAATGAAATATATATTAAGTACCTACTATGTGCCTAACGTATATAATGACGTCATGTTTTCTTGTGTGCGTCGAAAAAAAAAACACACACACACAGGCATTAAAACTGATGCTGGTATTTCAATTCAATTCCTCTCTCACCACATTTCAAAAATTCTACAAAAATAGCTTTCTTTTAATTTTTACCCTAGAGATATTTTCCTATTAATGTGTCTGGCAGCAACTGACCAGTCAGACAAAAGCTCCTTTTGATGTAAGCGTTTAAGTTAGTGGGGCATACCCAAACTGACTCTGGTTTGAGAAATTGTGAAATTAACAGAACTTGCCTGCTTCTGGTATACTCTACGATGGCAAGAAAATTGCCTATCCTTTCTGTAACTTTCTTTCCAGTTCCCATTTATCTCGTCCTCTGGGGTTGTTGAAAGTTAATATCTATAAAAGGTTTTGTGTTTTCTTGACAAAAAGAGGGTAAGTGTGAGAAAAGCAGCAGTATATCATTGTAATGTGTAGACATTTCAATGAGTTCCATACAACCTGAATGTAAAATTTTAAGTTTCCCAGAAACACAATATAAAGACAACTACCTATGGTGCCATACTTCCATGAGAGAACAGCATCCTCTTTATTGTTTTTTTTTTTTTTTTTTTTTTTTTTGGTCCTAGAAGAGAAGAAAATAAAGATTTTTGGAATAAGAAAATATCTAATACAATAATAGAAAACAACATATTTAAAGGCTTTGGATATTCTCATATCATAAAAGACATTTAGGTAATCCACAGCTCTGTGCTCTGAAAATTGGAGCAACTAATTCAGTCCTCAAAAGCACTAAGCTGAGATTCAACGAGCCTAGGAAACATCTATTTACCTAAGCAGGAAAGTGCAAGCCGAACATTGTAGCTGTGGGGTTATCACTGGGGTTCACACCAGTGAGGCAACTCCGGAGGTGCTGTGGGCCACGGTTTGGAGTCAGAGTGGGTGGGCAAGGCAAGACTGGCTGCAGAAGAACAGTGGTCAGGTTTCCAGAAGACCCACGGCTGGAAGTTTGTTTCACCAGCTAAATAAATAATAGCCGTGATAATAAACATAGAGATGATACTGGATTACAGGATTAAGTCTGTAATCTCAGCACTCTGGGAGGCTGAGGCAGGTGTATCACCGGAGGTCAGGAGTGCGAGACCAGCCTAGCCAACATGGTGAAACCCGTCTCTACCAACAAATACAAAAATTAGCTGGGCGTAGCGGCATATGCCTATAATCCCAATTACTTGGGAGGCTGAGGCAGGAGAAACACTTGAACCCAGGAGGTGAAGGTTGAGTGAGCCAAAATCACACCACTGCATACTCTGTTGCCTGGGCAACAGAGTGAGATCCTGTCTCAAAAATAATAATAATAATAATAATAATAAACATAGAATAGAAATGATAGCAACACTGACTGGCTGGGCATGGTGGCTCATACCTGCAATCCCAGCACTTTGAGAGGACCGAAAGACTCAAGAAGGTGTGACATATACATGGATCTTTTGTAGTCATGAAGAGAATAATTTGTAATGGAAAAATATCTACATTAAATAAAAAATGTCAGTTGAAGACCAATATATTTATCATGACTGAGTGTTGGAGGAAAATTTTTTAAAATATGTGGAGGGAGTGGGAGGTGCTTTAATATTTTATGATTTTAGAATTATAATGGTAATATATATTTTTGAAATGTTCAAAAACATAAAGCAACAAATGAAACTATAGAAATGATTTGGTTTATGTCATCTATTCATTTTTTATAATTTACCAATATATGCATTTTTTTCCTTCAATTTTTACTTTAAGTTCTGGTGTACATGTGCAGGATGTGCAGGTTTGTTACATAGGTAAATGTATGCCATGGTGGTTTGCTACATGGATCATCCCATCACCTAGGTATTAAGCCCAGCATCCATAAGCTATTCTTCTTGAGGCTATCCCTTCCCCCATGGTCCCCACTTACAGGCCCCAGTGTGTGTGTTGTTCCCCACAACCATGTGTCCATGTATTCTCATCATTCAGCTCCCACTTATAGGTGAGAACATGTGGTGTCTGGTTTTCTGTTGCATTAGTTTGCTGAAGATAATGGCTTCCAACTCCATCCACGTCCCTGTAAAAGACATGATCTCATTCCTTTTTATGGCTGCATAGTATTCCATGGTGTATATGTACCACATTTTCTTTATCCAGTCTATTATTGATGGGCATTTAGGTTGATTCCATGTCTTTGCTATTGTGAATAGTGCTGCAATGAACATATATATGCATGTATCTTTATAACAGAATTATTTCTATTCCTTTGGGTATATACCTAGTAATGGCATTGCTGGGTCAAATGGTATTTCTGCCTCTGCATCTTTGAGGAATGGCACACTGTCTTCCACAATGGTTGAACTAATTTACACTCCCACCAACAAGAAAACAAGAAAAAGGAAAAGGAACAAGAAAAAGGAAAAGCATTCCTTTTTTCTGCAACCTTACCAGCATCTGTTGTTTTGTGACTTTAGTAATAGCTGTTCTGACTGGCATGATATGGTATCTCAAGGTGGTTTTGATTTGCATTTCCCTAATGATCAGTGATGTGGAGTTTTTTTCATATTTGTTGGCCACATGTATGTCTTCTTTTGAGAAGTGTCTGTTCATGTCCTTTCTCCGCTTTTTAACAGGGTTGTTTGGGTTTTTTCTTGTAAATTTGTTTAAGTTCCTTTTAGACTCTGGATATTAGACCTCTCTTAGATGGATAGATTGCAAAAATTTTCTCCATTCTTTAGGTTGTCTGTTCACTCTCATTATAGTTTATTTTACTGTACAAAAGATCTTCAGTTTATTTAGATCACATTTGTCAATTTTTGCTTTTCTTGCAATTGCTTTTGGCCTTTTCATCATGAAATATTTGCCTGTGCCTATGTTCTGAATGGTATTTCCTAGATTTTCTTCTAGAATTTTCATAGTTCTGGATTTTATATTTAAGACTTTAATCCATCTTCCATTAATTTTTGTATATGACATAAGGAAGGGGTCCAGTTTCAATTGTCTGCATATGACTAGTCAGTTGTCCCAGCACCTTTTATTAAATAGAAAGTCCTTTCCCCATTGCTTGTTTTTGTCAGGTTTGCTGAAGGTCACATGGTTGTAGATGTGTGATTTTATTTCTGAGTTATCTGTTCTGTTCCATTGGTCTGTGTGTCTGTTCTTGTACCAGTAACATATTGTTTTCGTTACTGTAGCCTTGCAGTATAGTTTGAAGTTGGGTAGCGTGATGCCTCCAGCTTTGTTCTTTTTGTTTAGGATTGTCTTGGCTATTTGGCCTCTTTTTTGGTTCCACATAAATTTTTTAATCATTTTGTCTAATTCTGTGAAGAATGTCAATGGTAGTTTAATGAGAATAGCATTGAACCTATAAACTACTTCGGGCAGTATGGCCATTGTCACAATACTGATTCTTCCTATACATAAGCATGGAATATTTTTCCATTTGTTTGTGCCCTCTCTGATTTCTTTGGGCAGTGGTTTGTAGTTCTCCTTGAAGAAGTTCTTCACTTCCCTTGTTAGCTGTATCCTTAGGTATTTTATTCTCTTCATGGCAATTGTGAATGGAAGTACACTCATGATTTGGCTCCCTGCTTGCCTGTTGTTAGTGTTAGGAATACTAGAGATTTTTGCACATTGATTTTGTATCCTGAGACTTTGCTGGTTGCTTATCAGCTTAAGAGGCTTTTGGGCTGAGATGATGGGGTTTTCTAAATATAAGATCATGTTATCTGCAAAAAAAGATAATTTGACTCCTCTCTTCCATTTGAATACCCTTTCTTTCTTTCTCTTGCCTGATCATGCTGGCCAGAACTTCCAATACTATGTTGAATAGGACTGGTGAGAGAGGGAATCCCTGTCTTGTGCCAGTTTTCAAGGGAAATGCTTCCAGCTTTTGCCCATTCAGTATGATACTGGCTGTGAGTTTGTCATATACGGCTCTTAATATTTTGAGGTATGCTCTTTCAATATCCAGTTTACTGAGAGTTTTTAACGTGAAGGAATGTTGAATTTTATCAAATCTATTGAAATAATCATGTGGTTTTTGTCTTTAGTTCTATTAATATGATGATTTGTGTATGTTGAACCAACCTTGCATCCCAGGGATGAAGCCAATTTTATCATCGTGGATAAGCTTTTTGATGTGCTGCTGAATTCAGTTTGTCAGTATTTTGTTGAAGATTTTTGTATCGATGCTCATCAAGGATATTGGCCTGAAGTTTTCTCTTTTTTGTTGTTGTATCTCTGCCAAGTTTTGGTATTAGGATAATGTTAGCCTCACGGAATGAGTTAGGGAGGAGTCCCTTCTTTTCAATTGTTTGCAATAGTTTCAGTAGAAATGGTCCCAGGTCTTCATTGTACCTCTGGTAGAATTCATCTGTGAACCTGGGTGATCCTGAGCTTTTTCTGGTTTGTAGGCTATTTACTACTGTCTCAATTTCAGAATTTGTTACTGGTCTATTTAGGGATTCAATTTCTTCCTGGTTCAGTCTTGGAAGGGTGTATGTGTCCAGGAATTTATCCATTTCTTCTATATTTTCTAGTATATAGTGTGTAGAGGTGTTTATAGTAATCTCTGATGGTTGGTTGTATTTCTTGGGGTCAGTGGTAATATCCCCCTTATTTCTGCTTGTGTTCACTGGATTTTTCTTTTCTTCTTTATTAGTCTAGCTAGTGGTCTATGTATTTTTTTAATTTTTTCAGAAAAAAAAGCTCCTGGATTTATTTTTTGAAGGGTTTTTCGTGTCTCTGTCTCCTTCAGTTCAGCTGGTTATATCTTGATATTGGTTATATCTTGTCTTCTGCTAGATTTCGGGTTTGTTTGCTCTTGGTTCTCTAGTTCTTTTAACTGAGATGTTAGGTTGTTAAGATCTTTCTAGCTTTTTGATGTGGGCATTCAGTGCTATAAATTTCTCTCTTAACACTGCTTTAGCTACATCCCAGAGATTCTGGTATGTTGTCTCTGTTCTCATTAGTTTCAAATAAATTCTTGATTTCTACTTTAATTTCATTATTCACCCCAGAGTCATTTAGGAGCAGATTATCCAATTTCCATGTAGTTGTGTGGTATTGAGTGAATTTCTTAATCTTGAGTTCTAATTTGATTGCACTGTGGTCTGAGAGACTGTCATAATTTCAGTTCCTTTGCATTTGCCGAGGAGTGCACATATTTCCAATTATGTGATCAATTTTACAGTAAATGTCACGTGCCAATGAGAAGAATGTATATTCTGTTGTTTTTGCGTGGAGAGTTCTGTAGATATATATCCACTTGACCCAGAGCTGAGTTCAGGTCCTGAATATCTTTTTAATTTTCTGTCTCAGTGATCTGTCTAATACTGTCAGTGGGGCATTAAAATCTCCCACTATTATTATATGGGAGTCTAAGTCTCTTTGTAGAAATCTAAGAACTTGCTTTATGAATCTGGGTGCTCCTATACTGGGTGCATATCTATGTGAGATAATTAGCTCTTCTTATTTAATTGAACCTTTTACCATTATGTTATGCTCTTCTTTGTCTGTTTTGATCTTTGTTGGTTTAAAGTCTGTTTTGTCAGCAACTAGGATTGCAACCCCTGCTTTTCTATGATTTGCCAGTATATACATATTTTAACCAAAATTAAATTTTATGACACGTATTAATCTGACACTTGATTTTAAGCTTAATACATATATGCTTTTTTAGTGGTCACATAAAAGTTTATAGTATGAATGCATGAAAACAGATTCAACTGGTTTCCTTTTAATGACTAGCTAGCTTGCTTCCTTTTTTGGCTTTATAATCATATGTGATATTTCAAAATAAACATATAAATATGAATACGAAATAGATAGTAATCTTTGTGAGGGTAGAGGGATGTACAGGGACTCTGACATTTCATTTCTTTATATAATACCAAGAAAGCATGGAATTCAGAACGGTATTTCCTTACTTTTCTGTATTTTCCAGATACTTTACATTTGAACCCACTTTGAACTCCCTTTCATGAGGAAAGTGTGCAAGATTGAATCCACTGCCAGTGTTTCCCTCTAAGTTTCATCCAAGGCATTTGGCATATGGTATTTGGCTTCTAGCATCCTTCCCACGTGAACAGTCAGCTCACAGAAAGGAGTCCAAGTAAGAAGGGGGTGTGAGGCTCTAAACTGGAAATGTTGAAAGAAGACACTGGAAGCAAATTAATTTTAAAACAGATTAACACTAGTTAAGGAGAGTTTAACAGTATGGTGTTTGCTATAGACTGGATGTTTATGTCCCCCCAGAATCCATATGTTGAAAGCTAATCTCCAACGTGATGCTATTTGGAGGTGAGGGCTTTGAGGTACGATTAGAGCACAGCAGTGAAGCCTTCATGAATGGGATGAGTGATCTGATAAAAGAGACCCCAGAGCGCTCCTTTCTCCCCTCTTGCCATGTAAGGACACAGACAGAAGGCAGCAGCCGGTAAACCAGAAAGAGGATCCTCACCAGACATTGCATCTACCTGGTACCTTCTTCCTGAATTTTCCAGCTTCCAGAACTGCCAGGAATAAATTCTTGTTGCTTATAAGCCACCCAGTCTATTGTATTCTGCTATAGCAGCCCAAACGGACTGGGGCAGGGTTTATCTTTTTAAAAGGGAAAGTGAGAGGTGAAGCCCAACATGCTTCTATAAGGAGAAATATCGCTGGTGCCATAAGTAACAGGCAGACAGTAACATGAATGAGTAAATGAGTGAAGGAGTGAGTGAATGAGTGAATGAGGTGAAGAACTGAAAGAATGGGAAGAGGGCTTTATCACTGATGAGTCTCTTGAACCTTCTCATAACCTAGAACAAATTTGCCTCCTAAGTTCATCTTGGAGTTTATCACACAATGAAAAAGTCAGAGCTACGATAACAAAGAGCAGAACTGGTAAATTTCAGAAACTGGTTCCAGACTTTCCATTCTGTGGACCTGAGTCATTTCCACAATGGACAAATCCCCAGTGAATCACAGCAGGATTGCCCTATGTAACCTGTGAGATAGGTTCCTAAAATTTTGAGAGGTGAAAAATCCTTGAGAGCTTTGTGATGGTCAAGATGATGGAAAGAAAGGAACATAAATCAGAGTGGTCTGCCTTCTCGGGCAGCCCTGCCAGGAGCAGCTGCAGATGAATGAGAGCAGCTGCTCCAATTCAACTTCTTGGGGTTGCATCAGGGATGCTGAAGCACAAATGATCACAGGGCAGTGAGCAGGAAGCCATGGCATGGCGGGATGGAAGAGATGACGTGCAAAATCACTGAGAGACAGCACAGCAGTGTCGATGGTTATAGATTATTAGGGCAGGGAATAAAGACAGGCATTTGATGAAATCACTGCAGTTACATAAAAAGGAAGTGAATTGCAGAAGGGATAGTAGCTAGAAAGCATTAAAACCTTTGATCAGAAATTTCAAATGGATGTTAGGAGTACCTGAATAAGAAAAATACATTTCCCCTGTACCCCCTCTAATCATTTCACAGGGCATCAAGGCATTCAAATGCAGTTATCTGGTGTGATTCATTACAAAAAGTTTCATTGGTGTCAGATCGATTCATTTTTTAAAAGACATTAAAAGGAGAATTTAGGGGATAGAATAATTTTTTATAGCCACTGCAATGTATCATGGTAGTCAGCAATATGCAGGTGTTAATCTTGGAGTGCTTATTTTAAAACAGATCTATATTAAGATGGTTTGGATATTCAAACTCATCACAATTTTAATTTTGACTAAATGTTTCATTTTATTTCACAATATGCAAATTCTTAATTTTAAGGGCCCAGTTCCTTTGATACAAGCATTCAATATTTGGCACAAATAAACTATTTCATATACACACACACATACAAGATACAAACAAGTATTTTCTACATTTGCAACACTAACAAGTTCAATGACCATATAGACGGAAATCTATTTTATATTGAAAAATGTAATGAAATTGTGCTACTCTTAGTACCTAATAAATATTAAATATCCATCCTCATCAATTTCATGAAAATGTATTCATATAATTCTCACATGGTACTTGTTGAACGTTATAAAAGCAGGAGATACAAAGAATCTTCAGTTCATTCTTTAGAATCCTTCTATGCAGGTTTAAAGTTTACACTCTAAGAAGAGTGCTAACACCACATATTATATGGTTCTTAGAGCCATATACCTTGAGCACTGGAAGGAATCCAACTCAACAGGAATGAAATTTTAATGCAGCATCATTCACGCAATGGCAGAAAACATAACTCTCCATGAAAAATAATGAATTTTTACTTTCGATATCAATTTTTTAATGTTGCTATTTTGTTAAATTTTTTGTGGCCTTCACAAGTAAAGACCAATATTAGTCACAGAAACCTGGGGTGGAAGATATCATTATCCCAACCAGCCTAATCTAGGATGGCTTCCTCCATGCAAAGAATTTAGAAATTTGAAATGGAAGCTAATTGGAAAGCAGATCAGCTCTCATCTGAAATTCTGATGATGCCATTTTGCAGGCCAAGCTTCCTTTGAGGCAAGGAATTTCACCACTTAAATCAGGTCCCAAATCGATCCATCTATTTAGCCCCTATCGTCAGAAATTCTGAGACATGCCAGAGCTCAGAGTGAAACAGGTGCATCTGCATACAGCTGTCTGCGGGATGCACACCCACTCCCATGCACAGCTGGGATGTAGTAATAGATGCTTGGCAGGCTGTCGTTTATCAACTGTGTCTCTAATCTCAGAGATAACCAGGCAGAATACCATGGCCACCTGCCATGCACTCACAGTCATAAGTTTTCTAGCCTGGGCTCTGTCCTGACAGGCACAAGGGTGGCACTAGAGCACACATAAAAATGGGATGGTGGGATCAGGCTAGGAATGAAGGAGGGTTACAGTCCACAGGCAAAGTAGGATCATGTATTAAACAAAAGCTAAAGTGGGAGGAATTTGAAATGAGAGGCATTCTGAATACAACATAAGGTATATTCTGTAGTCATCCACTCAATAAGTATAGCTGGCCACTGTTCCAGGTACCTGAGATACATTAGTGAGCAAAACAAAAATTCTTGCCTTCAAGTAGTTTGGGGGAAGATATCCAAAACCAAGAGATATAACAAATGGGAAAAAATAATATAGTTATAAAATGTGCCAAATGAAATATTACAGCAGAGCAAGGAGGACTAGGTATGCCGTGGTCTGGGGAGAGAAGAGGAAAGATGGCCAAGTTGCAACTTTCGATAGGATAGTCAAGGTACACTTTTTGAGTGTACAATATTTGAGCACAAAGAGGACTGAAGGGAATTAACCATGTAAAATACCTAAGAGAGGAGCCTTCCAGGCAGAGAGAACTGCCAGTGCAAAGTCCTAAGGCAGAAGAATGCCAGGCCTGTCAAAATAACAAAGATGCTCAAGTCACGAAAGTAGGGGAGAGTGATAAGAGATAAGTTCCAAAAAATAAGGGAGTTGTATCATGTGGGCCTCAAGAACCATTGCAGGGTGGGAGATTTTACTGTGAGTGAAATGGGCAGCCAGTGCAGAGATGACTATTAGAATTCCAATGGTTCAGCCCACTTTTTGGTTCCACCTCCAACTATGCCAGACATTTTTGAAATATTGGGGCACAGAGCTGAATGATGTTTGCAAATTTCAGTTCTAATACTTTATTGTAAAGGAAGTTCATTTTAAGTGTTTGTTTAGAACTAAGTATGGCCTATAGTTCTTGAAGACATTCTGTTTGGAGACTTGAAACACGGACACAATTCATTTTCAGTGTCAGAAATATTTTTCCGCTCCTAAAAAGAGTCTAGAAGTTGGCTACCAAGGCTGGTGGCTACTCTGAGGAAGTTCAATTTTAATCTTATTCTCATTTGGCCTGCTAGCAAGCTATATTTTAAAAAAAAAAAAAAAAAAAAAAAAAAAAAAAAAAAAAAAACCATATGAAGATGAAGCCAGAATCTGCACGTCCTTTGACTATGACACTGGCTAAGAGGCATTCCTAGGCTTTTCTCTAGCCAAAAAATGAATAAAATTGTAAATGGGTTGTTTCTTGGTAGGCCTATCTTCTACAATTCAAGTCAAATTTTAAAATAAAGTATGTTACAATTTGCCAAAGCCTCGGCTTTGTCTTAGAATAAGAATAGTCTAGCTTTTAAAATTAAAAATGAAATGAAATACACAGACGCAATGCAGAAATCAGAACCCCCAAAAAAATCAATAGATATTTAATGGTTCTCATTTCTTTATAGCTAATACTCAGTTATTAAAATGCATTTAATGCTGAGTAGGCACTTGGCTACATAATAGCCTGCTAAGTTTCATCCAGCAAGCTTATAATTAATTTTTAAATTAATATAATTGAAGTCCTAGGGATAAATAGGTAACTGTCAAGACATACTCTGTGGTTGCTCCTTTTTAAAGTAAAGCAATCTAATATCATATATACAAAATCTCACCTTCACCGTAGTTGTTCCACAATGTACATGGAGAATACAATTGCATGTTGCAAAAGCCCTATTTTAACTCCATAAAGCACCTTCATTTATACATTGTTAGTGTTTAGATGTTAATATGGTTTTGTTGTGTCCCCATTCAAATCTCAGCTTGAATTGTAGCTCCCAGAATTCCCACATGTTGTGGGAGGGACCTAGTGGGAGGTAACTGAATCATGGAGGCTGGTCTTTCCCACGCTATTCTCATGATAGTGGGTAAGTCTCACGAGAACTGATGGGTTTATCAGGGATTTCAGCTTTTGCTTCTCTCTCATTTTCTCTTGCCGACACCATGATTCTGAGGCCTCCTGAGCTATGTGGAAGAGCAAATCCAATTAAACCTCTTTTTCTTCCCAGTCTCAGGTATGTCTTTATCAGCAGTGTGAAAACAGACTAACACAGATGTACTCTGGCCCTAAAAGCTAAAGAAAATTTCTATCATCTATCTATCAAATACATTTCAATCACCTGTCATGTCATTGACAGTGAATCAGTCCTCTGTGAATCACACAGATCCATCTGGAGGTCACATAGAGAACGAATAACAGAGCCAGAAATATAAACCTCAGGATGGTTCAGAAACACTGGTCAGAAAGTTGCATTTTGGAGCAAGGAAGGCACTTCCTAACTCTGAAAAAAAACAAAGGCTGTGAGTGGATCAGCAGATGCCATGGACAGAGCTGCAGCTGAATAAAGCTCTCTGCCTCCGACGGCGATATCAGTAGCTAAATACTGGGGTCCTGTAACAAAGAAACAGGAGGACAGAAACCAACTATGTCATTGGTGAGTCTTTTCAGAAAGGTCCCTCTGATTGCTGCTGCCCACCCAGCACAGCTCTCCCTCCAGTGACATCAGCATGTTGTAGGTGAGCACTGCACACCCATGTCTTCTTAAGCCCCTGCTCTAAGCTACATAAACAGTTACCAAAGTCAAAGTCACAGTCATTATCAGCATGCTCCTCAAAGCACAGCAAAGCATTCATCGGTCCCACAGCCTTGAGAAGTTATTCATTCTCTCTATGCTGTTTTGTATCAACTATCCAAAAGAAGACTCAATACCCATGGCATAGGGTGTTGTGGGGATTTCTGTCAACACAGTACCTTTCCCCTCCTGTTGGATTAACCCTTCAAAAAGTAGAGAGCAGAGGAGACATTCTCTGAGGAGACACTTAGGAGATGCCTGTCAAAATCCCAACAGACTACACACATAGGTTACAATCCAAATAGGTGAGGCCAAGAAGGTCAGACCAGCTATGAAACTGAAGCAACAAGGATGGCAGAGACCAGATAAGAAGAGAGATTTCAGTAGGAGGGTAGAAGGTGGATGCCAGGAACCCTATGGGCTACCAGTGGTGGCTGCCTCAGCTGGTGGCAGAGGAAGCAGTTGATGTGCAGACCCAGCGCAACACTTCATACTAAATCACTCTTCACTTTCACTCACATCTGTGCTCTCAGGAACATACTGTAAGAGTACAAAATGATGCCTTACACTTGAGGAAAAAGCACACAAGTAAAAGCAGATCTAAAATAGAAAGAAATCGTTTGGTTCGTGGGATTTATGAACTCGAGCCTACTCTTAAGAGCAGAAAAAAAAAATGTTTTAAACTAACACTTATCGAGTGCATATTTTACTACATGCCAGGTACTGTTCAAGATGCGCTGGGTGTTTTATTTCATTTACTCACATAATAACTTTATGTGAGAGATACAAGCATATCCCTGTTTGGCAAACAAGGGAACTGAGGCACAAAGGGCTCTGAATTACTTTCTGTCATCTGTGAACACTTGGAGTGAGTGAGAGTAGATGATGATTGACGGAAATAGCCAAACAATGCATCTCAGGTACTGGCTCTACAGCAAATGCTTGCTACTGAGTGCATGGTGTCGACTACCAAGGTGAGGAGCTCACTCCCATCCTTATAACCCTAAAAGACAAAGTGCAGAGTGATCAGCCAGGGCCATGTTTACATCAAGCAATAGAGTCCCACACATAGTTGTTGTTTGCAGTTATTCACGACGAGGTCGTAGTTCCTTCCTGACAGAATTTATGCACACACTTGAAGATATGTAGGGCTGTGAAGATGGATTAAGCATGCCATGGGACCGCACTTATGCGCAGAGACGAGAAGACGCTCTGGAAAGGATAAAATATTTCTGCAAAGAGTGTTTTTTTTTTTTTAAACCTTCGAAGCTATACAGTAGTTCCTTTTATCAAGGAAAAGCTCAAAGATGGCATTAAAGATTTTCTCTGTTATTCATTGCTATTTTCAGGAGGCAGGGAAGTCTGCAAAAAAACGTGTTCCATCTTCCAATTTGACATCCTCAAATAATATAATTTCCTACGTGGGTCTGTTAATGTTATTTTTGTTTCCCATTTTAGTTTTGACATTTTAAAAAAGAAAATCCTTGAAACTAGCAGACAAATCTTGAACTAGTAACAGTGAAAGCATCACTTCCCCCCCCAACATATTGCTCTCTTGAAAGGAGTAATGGTTTTATATCTGAAATCAATGAAATTGCATTTTAAAATAACCATTAAAAATAATATTCACATTAATTCCACAAGCAGCACATGACCTCTAAGTCTAATCAATAACAAAATGTTAATTAAAGTTTGGAAATGGGAACAATTTACCTAACAGAAATGATAGGTAACTGTTATAAGAAAGGCTAAAGGGAATAAAAAGAATTAAGAGAAATATAACAATGTGAGTCTAAAGAAGTCAAACTAATAGCAACAGAGTAGAAAGGTGGTTGCCAGAGGCCTTGGGGGTGAGTGGAATGGATGGGTGGTGGGGGGTGGATTTGGTCAAAGGATACAAACTTTCAGTTACAAGATGAGTAAGTTCTGAAGATCAAATGTACAGTATGGTAACTATAATTAGTAATAATGTATACTTGAAATTTGCTAATACCCTCTGCTCCACACACAAAAAACAGTAACTGTGTGAGGTGGCAGATGTGTTAATTAGTTTGATGATGGTAATCACCTCACAATGTGTATGCATATCAAGATATCACATATATCTTAAACATATATAATTTTATTTGTCAATTACACTTCAATAAAGCTGGGAGAAAATAAATTTTACATTTTTAAAAATACAAATTTTCTGGGTACCAAGATAAGTCTAGAAAATAGAGACCTCCATATTTCCCTGAATTTATAATTGACAATAATTCATCTAAAGGGATTATGTTAAAAATTCAGAGGCCAGGGCTAAATATCTTCAAATGCATTCTGTCTATTTCATATATGGCTCTTTGGTTTAGCTTCCTGGCAATCAGGTTTAGGCAGACACAATGCATTTCCTACAAGCAGATGTTTGTGCCCTCCAGGTTTCCCAATATCGTATATACAATGAAATGAGGATGCTAGAAAAACAGCTGCAATATGTGGAATGGCAGCAAATAAGGGAGACAAGGGCTTTGAGAATGGGCAGGGGAAAATGTCTACTCACAAGATTATTGTGCAGATTAAAAGAGAATTCCACAAAGCTCAGATCACAGTGCTTAGCCCATTGTAAATGTCCAATAACTCATGTCTGTTGTTATTATTACTGAAAAGCAACAGAATTATTCCTAGAATGCACATTTGGAAGCTTCCTGGGTTCCTCAAGGAGTTCCAGTTAATGAAGTAGCAGATTACCCAAAGTATTAATTAGCTCTGGTGGCCTGAAAGAGTTGATTCAATTTACAAAATAATAAGATGGCTAGAAAGGGGCTTAATGAAATCCCATAAGAAACTTCACTATCCTCTTTCTAAATGCCCTGCACACTCTTGCAACGTATACTCAAATATTATCAAAGCAACTGCCAACTCTTAAGACATATGCTAGATCATTATTATTTTCAGCCTCTCTTTCTTTCTTTTTCTCCTCTCAGTTTTCTTTTTAAAATCTGTAACATCTGCTCCAGTTTTAAAGAGTGTGCCCATAATCAGTATCACCCTAAATATTTAAGACATATCCACAACACAGTCCTGACCTGTTTCAGTTGATCACCGTCTGGGAGTTCAGCATTTTTTTTAATCCCCACCCCATCATGTTTCACAGCTCTCTTAGAAAGCCTACACCAAAGGCCCCATTCACTTTTCTTTTCCTCTTTTGCCTTTACTCAACCACTTCTTCCCCATTTTAGTTATTTACACGACCTTAATGACATCCCCAAGTAATACAGAATCAAGTACGCAGTGGAAGCTGAAAGTGCTGATTGAATGGAATTGAACTTTCAAGTCATGTTCCTTCCTATTTCTTTTGGCTTTGAGAAGATGATGCTACTCCAGCAATAAAAAAAATGAGTGGTTTTGTTCAGGAACAAGATAGAGGTGGGAAAATCCCCTGGATTTGGCAGATGCCACCTAAAACCTAAACAAAGAGATCTCTGAGCTTCAGCTTCAGAGATTATTTCTCTCATCTCGCTTTGGACAGAAACCTGGAGCCAATGCCATCAGAAGGATGAGAGGAAGTGTTAGAGATAGGACTAGCATCAAGGAAGTCATAGACTTGGCAGCTCTGCAATTTGCTGAGAGAGGAACAGCAGCAATCAAGGAGGCTGACAGACATGCCAAGACCTCTCAGAAGCCTCCTGAGTGCAATAATACTTCTCAGAGAGCTTAGAAAAACTCTTTCCTTCAACCTGTCCTTATATTGCACCATTTTTCACTTTTTCCCAACTTTATACTCATTCTAATTTAGTATATTTCTATACTAATTTACTATCCATTATGCCTTTTAAAAAAATATCATATTCGATCCAGTAGTCCCATTATCCAGTATCTACCCAAAGGAAAATAAATCTTTATATGAAAAAGACACTAGTACACATATGTTCATTGCAGCACTGTTCACAATAGCAAAGTCATTAAACCAACCTGGAACCAACCTAAATGTCCACCAATGGTTGGCTGGATAAAGAAAATGTGGTATATACATCCTATGGAATATACACAGCCATGAAAAATAATGAAAAACAGAAAACCAAATACCACAAATTCTCACTTAAAAGGGGGAAGCAAACAATGGGTACACATGGACACAAAGATGGAAATCATAGACATGGGGGACCCCAAAAGTGGGGAGGGTGGTAGGGGGACAAAAGTTGAAGAAGTATCTATTGGACACAATGTCCACTATTTGGGTAATAGGTATACCAGAAGTCCATCACCACTAGCCTGCAATATATCCATGTAATAAACATGCACATGTACCTACTGAATCGAAAACAAAGTAAAATAAGTAACTACAATAGAAAAAAAATATCATATTTGGTCAACATTATATGTCTTGAAAATATTCATATCAGAATTTGAGTACTAATAATAACAGTAATAATATTTGCCAGGCACTTTTCTAAGTACTTTTGTTATCTCCTTTAATCCTCACAGCAATCCTGCAAGGATTAGTAATTTGCCCAAGGCCATAATTAATAAATGCCAGAGTCAGATTTGAACCGAGGTCTCTGGCTCCTGAGTATGCACTGGGTAAATTACTTGGCCAAAGTCTTGCGTGAGTAACAAGAGTCAAACTCTGGTGTTGTGTGGCTCAATGTTCTCTCCACTGCACTAAGCTGCCTATGCTCTCTGACTTGTAAGGATGCTCTCTTTTTCTTTCCATATGCCTAACCCTACTTATGTTTCAAGAAACAGCTTATATTATATCCTCCCACTTTACTTAATCAGCTAGCTTTTATACAGCACATTTTATTTACAACGCACTGGTTTACCCATAGAGAAAAAAATCCTCTTTCTTCACATCTTCGGTCATTTGAATTACATGTATATATTCATTCAATCGACAAAAATTTTTAAACATCCACTAGTTCTAGGGCACTGTGTTAGGTCTTTCAGATAGGAGAGTAAATAAGACAAACAGCTCACACCGTGATGGGAAAGACAGATGAGTAAAATATGGAGTGATGCTAAAATAGGAAGGAACAACACAAGAGGCAGTAAGTGCACATAAGAGAGGTAATTAACTCAGACTGGGTTGCTAGGGAAGAAAAACACTACTTGCGTCGAGGCCTTGAAGGAGTAATTGAAGTTATCCAGGTGCAGGAACGGAGAAGAAACAGAATGCACAAAAACTAAGCACTCCTAGTCATAAAAGTGAGAGAGACTGTGATACATTCAGAGAACTACAAGGACCGTAGCATAGTAGGACTGTGCTCTTTGTGCGTATGTGCAGCAAAGATGAGAAAGGTTGGAGCACAAGGCAATTGGAAGCACTGAATGTCTCTATGCTGGAATGGACTTGATCAAAGTTGCATTTTAGAAAGGTCACTCTGGCAGTGAGGTAGAGACTAGGTTGGAAGCAGGCAAGTCTAGAGGCAGAAAAGCCAGTCAGAAGCTGCCATGAATGGTGATGGCACGGACTGAGGAAGTAGCAGTGGGAATGTAGAGAGGTGGGTAAAACTGAGAAGTTTGTGGAAAACAGAGAGTCACAAAGATTAATTAGACATAAGAATGAGGAAGAAACAGGGACCAAGAATGACGACCAGGCTTCTGGCTTGATGATGGAGTCACACGAACAGCTTCTCATCACACTTGGACCACATTGATTGCGGCCTTCACAGCCTATCATGTCCGGGGCCTGGCCACCTCTCCAATCCCATCTAGCCTGTGTCACTCAGCCCCACCGGCCCTCTTCAAGCATGCCCCAGCTTCTGGCATTTTCACCAGGTGCTCCCTGTACCTGAAGTAGAGTTTCTCCAACTCTTCACGTTCCTGGTTTCTTCTTTCCATTCAGGTCCATACTGAAATGCCACCTCTCCTCAAGAGGCCTTCCCTAACTATCCTACTTGTTATTTTATTTTTATTTCCCAGTATTCTCACTATCTGTATTTAGTTTCTTTGTTATTTGTACCTGCTTTCTGCTGTCTCCCTACCTTCAAAATGTAAGCTTTTGGAAAGCAAGAAGCTTGTTTTGTTCATTGCTTTATCTCCAACACCTTGAGCAGCACCTAGCATAGGGTTAGGAGTCAGTAAATATTTGTTGAATGCCATGAATGAATGAATGAATGAATGAATGAATGAATGAATAACTGATTACATGAGTGAGTGGGGACCACATTGGGAGAGTAGTTTGGGGAGGTACAAGGAGTTTGTTTTCAATATGAGGTACTAGAGAGGTATAAACCAATAAAAGTACATGTATCCATGTAGAAGACAGTTAATATGCAGCTAAGGACAGAGTCTGTGCCCGAGAATGGGTTCAGTCACCACCATACAGATGGTAACTGAAGCCAGGGGACTGAAGGAGAATGCCCAGGCAGAGACCCAATAAGAATGCAAAGGAGCTGGCACCTAGAACAGTACCTGCAACACAGTAAATGGTTCTAAGTATTTATTGTACAAATTAACAAATGAATGGATGGATATGTTGTAGTCACTTGCAAATACATATGATCCTATAAAACACTATATAAGTTTCCATTGGACATCAACTGTGGGCCATTTATCTTTTTAACATTTACAGCCTACTACATGGTTCAATAAATGCCAGGTGAGGGAATTTACAATATATTACGAATTTTTACCATCTTACTTCTTCCCTAACACGTAGGTGGATTCAGAAGATCTGAGTCAATGTGGGGTGGGCTGCACTACCGCTCACAAATATCTACTCTCCTTTCCTGTCCTTGCCTTACCCCCATCCTGTGGAATTGGCCATGTGATTGGTTTCAGCCAAAGCCCTGTGAGCAAACATGATGCCCTGGCTTTAAATCTGACCATGTAGTTGATTTAGTCTCTTGGGTTCACGCCTACTGCAATGAGAGGTCCCAGATAGGAGTGGCTCCTTTCAGTCCAGGGTCCAGAAATGTCTGACCCACAGTCATCCCGCAGCCTGGGCAAAAGCCACAGCCAATCCACAGCCACAAGTAATGAGCAAGAAGCAATTTTTTGCTGGTGTAAGCCACTGGGATTTGACAAGTTATTACTGCAGCCAATGTTGACTGATTCTTGGACCCCCAGAAGACATTAAATACTTCAGGGATGGGAAGACGACAGTGTAGACCTCACAGACAAATTCCATGTCGAATAACTGTCGAGAGATAGCCCTGCATCTTAGATCCATGCTAGAGGGAAGTCCCAGCCAAGAGAATGCCATTTTTACCTTACCTAGTGATAAGCGTCCAACTGAAAATTAATGGTTGGATAACACAGGAACTTACATTCATTATTAAATGTAATTCAATTTGAATCTGCTATTGTTGACTCTGTTACAATCCCCATGACTTATTTCCTCATCCTGTACTCAGCCCCTACTCACGAACTCTGTTTTACGTTTTTAAGACTACAGTTCATAAGCTTCTCTGAAAGAAAACTCAATAAAACTATAAATAAAAAAGAGCATTAAAATTAAAATGATAATAAAAATAATCAATTTTCATTTCTTTTACAGTCTTATAATTCCTATAGATTTAATCAAGCCATGAAATTTTATTTATAGAAAATTATAGACGAAGAAAAATGAACTGAAATACATTTTCCATTCTTGCTTAATTAAAATGATTCCCCCAAATAAAACAGTATAAACACCTGGATTTAATACCTTATTAGTGCTAGCCATAGCTACATATTTTCTATGATGTGACAATATTGATCTAAATATTTCTGTCAAAAATTCAATATGAAATAGTATATTGGGAAAAAGCTTTTATACTAGCATAGAAGTAACCTAGATACTCATTCACATCTTTCAGCCAACTCTTCTAATTATGGAAAATAAATATCCCCACACAATCATCTGATAATAACAATTACACATTAATAACTATAATGATAAACAAAATCCAAAGAAAATGGGTTAAGAATTGCTTTGCAATGATTCACAGTTTATAAGAAAAGAGAAATGCCATTTTGAGGACTCACATGCCAAGCACCATCCAAGGCACTTTCTATATATTCCCCTCCATTAACAATAAATATCTAAGTGAGGAAGCATATATATTATCTCCATTTTACTGATAAGGAAAATGACTCAAAAAGACTAAGAAAGTTGATCAAGATTATACTTACTTTTCTAGAAAGTTTACTCTAATTTTGTTTGTTTGTTTTTTTGTGTAGAGATACGGGTCTCACTATGTTGCTTAGGCTGGGCTTGAACTCCCAGCCTCAAGAGATCCTCCAGCTTTGGCCTACCAAAGTGCTGACATTACAAGCCTAAGCCACCATGCCCAGCCTGATTTTGAGACAAAACCAATGTTACATATAAATTATAATTAAGACTAATATTCAACTTTATCTAAAATCGCTATAAACATCATACTCACTAAACTATAACCAATACACCTAGATATCATACTATGTCAAGTTCTCTCATGTTTGTTAAATGAAACACAGTAC
This sequence comes from Macaca mulatta, assembly GCF_049350105.2. Taxonomy (NCBI): domain Eukaryota; kingdom Metazoa; phylum Chordata; class Mammalia; order Primates; family Cercopithecidae; genus Macaca; species Macaca mulatta. The sequence continues at coordinate 90,910,415 of NC_133422.1, read as the reverse complement.
TTTACAGTAAACCTCACTTGTGATAGTATTTAAGTGACACCCCAGGGATGTGGGCCAGAGGCAACACTCCCATGACCTGGTGCTATAGGGGGAAGGGGAACATACCAGAAAATAAACATATGTCTGCTTTATATACCAGTATACCCTGAATAATAATGCGTATAACCAGCACCACTCTACAAACAACATGATTAGAACTTGAATGGCTAACATTTGACAAGTGCCAGAAGAAGACCAACACAGACACCAACCTCCCCTTAAGGAGATTCACTTAAACGCATGCATTATCAATGGAGAGAAAGAAGTTATCACTGAATTCTACTACTTGGGCAGCGAGTTCTCCATCAGCTGCTGGACAGACAAAGAAGTTGCTAGCCACGTCAGCAAGAGGACAGATGGAATGGAACACCAACACGGCATTGGCCGGCCAGTCAAAGGGTGGTTGTGTCAAGTCCATGACATGTCAGAATGTTTAGGATCTGCCATAAATAACACATTTAGAGTCTTAAAAATTGGCCAGAGTGTCACTGAGTCACACTTCACTAACAGTCTATGGCCAATATTCAAGTGCCAGAACCTATTCCATAATCTAATATGAAGCTACGGGGCACTGCAGTCACATCAAGTAAAACATGGGCTTTGGAGTCATAGAGCCCTGGGCTCTGAACTGGCTCTGGCATTGACTAACTGGGAAACCTGGGGCAAATTGCTTCATATTCTAAGTCTCAATATCGTCATCTATAAAATAAGGATAATGCCTTACCTTCCTGGCAACAAAATAAATACGATAGCATAGGTAAGACGCATGGCACCTAGCAAGTCCTCAGTAAATGGAAACTATCTGTTGTTAATTATTTTATCAGCTTGGAAGTGGTATTCTCAGGTGTAAAGATGTTCTTAACCAGATGTGGGATAGATATATGATATCACAACAGTTGCTGCAAAGTGAACAGAATTCAGACAAGTACCAAAAGTTTTACAAAGGCACACTGAAGCACAGACTCAAAGAGTGTTCTTTTTAACTGCAAAATGCTGAGAAGCAGCCCCGCCACCACCAAAGCAGAGGACATGTGTTAGGATGCCTCATTTGTGGCAACAGTATTGGACAGATTGTGAAAATGAAAGCCTGGGCCCCCCGTAAATCAGATCTGATCACAGCTAAGAGAGTCCTGGGCCACAAACCAAGAAACAGTTTTCACAGCAAATTACATTGTAGAAACTGTTAATCATACAGTGGCCTCTTCAATCACATCCGCCCTCGAGGCTGGCATCATCACTGGTGGCACCTGAAGGACAATAAAACAAGAAATCCTCCATCAGCTCATTGTGAATAAAGGTGAAAAACCCATGCTGAGAGTTATGAGTACTCACACACAGAGCTAAGAACAGCAAAAGAGACTTATCTATCAGAGAGTCTGATTAGAAACAGACATGTGAAGGAACATTCAGGGAAAAATGTCGTAGGCTCCCTCTGAGAAGCATTCTACACATTTGCCCACAGAGTCAAAAATAACAGAAAATGGTGACCCTGATGTATACAATTTACTTGGATTTTCAAATATCTTTAGATGAGGCTTTAAGTCCTGGGGTGTTTTATGCCCACACACAAAGCTCTCCTTAGTAGAAAGGCACCACACATGACTTTGAATCACATCAGACTTTCAAGACCCATCCACAGAACAAACACTGAGTACATAATAATGTAAAGTCAAAGTTTAAACTTGTGCCATAAGTCTCAGCAGGAGAAAGGATACCAGAGGCAGGTTAAAGAAGGATTCAATCACATGCGGTCTCTTCCAGAATTCCTGCCAGTAGAGGAGACGTGGTGGGGCAAATGCTAACGAAATCCCAAGAGCTCCACCTTTCTCAGGCTGAACTGTAGATGAGGGAGCGTGTATTCTTTGTGCGCTGAGCCATCTCTCCTTTCTTCTTGCATTTTTCACAAAAGGAAGACACTCTGCAAGACCTCATCTGTTTTCATGCGTATATGAACGGTGATGTCTTAAGAAAAAACTTTGCTCATTTTCAAGAGAAAAAAAATTATATACATGGTTATATTGTACATATACATGCATATACACATATATGCATACAAATGTATTTTACGTACATATGTATGCACATATGTATGTTTATATCCATATATACATACATACACTCTTAGATCCATGCACACACATAAACATACAGCATATAACTTTATTTAGACCTACTCCACTTTTTTTAGCACCTCTGCCCAATTTGGGAGGAGCAGATAGGCTTTGTACATGTGAATAAATGTTTCCCATTGCAAACATCCTATGGTAAATGGCCTCCTGTTACCAAAAGCATGATTATCTAAGGCAAGCAAACACAGAGTGAAATTCCGAACATTGAAATATTCAAGTACCTTTATTTTCTCTCTCTCTAAATTCAAGTAAAATATAAAATTTTGGAATTGAACCACTGCCACTGAAAAAAAAATGATGTGGAATGTATATATTTGTCTGTTTTTGTATGTCAGTTGAGCATTTAGACAATTAATAATGGGAGAAAATGCAGTAAACTTGTATAGGTAAAAACTCGTCTTGATCAAAAACCACAATGATAAGAGTGTGTGTTTTCCTAGCACTTTAGAATGTTTGAAATGGTCTCTGCCCTCAGTTGTACCACAGTGAGGAGGCAGCATCGTGCAGAAGACAGACTAACAAGTGTGCAGCCAATGGACCTCGGCTGGGGCCTCACCCTGCCACTCACTAGGTAGGGCTCAGACGTTGGAAATGAAGTTTCTCTTCTTTAAAGGGCAGAGAGTCATACCTGCTTCACTTGGTTGCTATGAGGCATAAATAAGAAAGTATCTTATAAATGTTAAAGCACTCTACAAACAATAAGGAGAAAAACAAAGTCTTTATAATGACTCCAAAGTAGATGGGACAAGTGTTACTACCTCAATTTCAAAGAAAAACTCAATACAGCTATGTGATGGACAAACTTAGCATTCTGTAACATCCAAATTGGTAAATGGCTGACTCTAGATTGCTTCTTTTACACACAATTTCTCATTTTTATTATGAGTTATTAAGATTATATATTTTAAATACCTTTGGAACAAACTACAAATACACAATTTCTTCAGATCCATGTTTTTACAATGTCATGATGAATTCTATAGTATGTCTAAGAGTCTTAGAGAAATTATTTGTAAATTGTGAAAATGAGAAAAGTTACATAGATACGTATTTTTGTTCATTCAGTCAATTCACTGAATATCTACCATGTTCACTACCTTGTGCCAGAGCCCTGGGGGGATAGCAGGGAAGAAGAAGAGATCCTTACCCTGATAGAATTTGTATTCCCCTGGAGAAGAAAATCAATAATCAGTCAAACAAGAAAAGGACATAATGTGGTAAATGTGCTATAGAATATAAATGGGGGGTTGAGATTGAGACTAACTGAGGCTGGGGTGGGGGCAGGGGAGGAAGGACATGTTAAAACACAGGGTGAGAGAGCCTTCTTTGATATAGGACTTCTACAGGAAGTCCTGAAAGATGAGAGGGCCCATCTAGTGAAATATGGAGGGAGAACATTTCAAGCAGAAAGAGAACCCGGAGAAAAGCTAGAAAGGACATGATTGAAGACCAGTCAGGAGATTGCCGCAAGGGAAAGGGCATGGCCTAGGGCCATGGTGGTAGAGACTGAGAGCAACGGATGGAGCAGAGATACATTCTGGGGGTAAAGTCGCCAAGACTCAGGGATGGATTGGATGTGTGCGACGAGAGAAAAGGATGCAAATTTTGCATTCGAGAACCTAAGTGAATGTTTTGTAAGTAATAATTGGAAAAGGTGAGATAATTGAGTTGGGAAGGAAAAAAATCCAGGTACAACCGATAGCATAACAAAAGAAGACTTTAAAAAAATTTTTTTAATTGTGATAAAATACACATAGGTAAATCTTACCATCTTAACCATTTCTCTCTCTCTCTTTTTTTTTTTTTTTTTTTGAGACTGAGTCTCGCTCTGTCACCAGACTGGAGGTCAGTGGTGCAATCTCATCTCATTGTAACCTCCCCCTGCCAGGTTCAAGTGATTCTCCCACCTCAGCCTCCCGAGTAGCTGGTACTACAGGTGTGTGCCACCATGTCCAGCTCATTTTTGTATTTTTAGTAGAGACGGGGTTTCACAATGTTGGCCAGGATGGTCTCCATCTCTTGACCTCATGATCCGCCCACCTCGGCCTCCCAAAGTGCTGGGATGACAGGCATGAGCCACCGTGCCCGGCCCATCTTACCCATTTCTAAGTGTACAAAATTCAGTGGCATTAACTACATTTGCATTGTCATGTAGCCATCACCACCATTTATCTCCAGAACTCTTTTCACCTTGTAAAACTGAAACTTCATACCCATTAAACATGAACTCCCCATTCTCCCTTCCCCCAGCTCCTGGAAACAGCCATTTTCTGTCTCCATGAATTTGACTATTCCAGGTACCTCATGTAAGTGGAATCATTCGGTATCTGTCTTTTCGTAACTGGCTTATTTCATTCAGCAGAATGTCCTCAAGGTTCATCCATACTGTAGCACAGGTAAGAACTTCCTTTAAAAGGAGATATTTTTTGTGATGTGGCCATGGACAGAGTAACGGAACACAGAACAAAATCTATCTGGGCCTCAAATTGAAAGGGAAAGAGTAGATGTTTTATGACAGGGTTATAATTAGAAGGGGATGGAGGATAATTTATAACTCTTAAGTACTGGAAGGAAGAGTTGAGAAACATCTCCAGGTGCCCACAGCAATTTTCCCTAAGACACACTGAACAAAATGAAGATCATCCCAAACTTTCTTCCACCTCGAGCATCTAAGTCTCTCCAGGTATGGGACCCTAGTGGAAATCAACGTTTCCATTCAGTTCAGCCTCTCTTACCAAACATGAAGGTATACCTCTTAGATAACAGTTGAGAAGAAAAATCAACTTTTATACAAGATTTCCCCCCCAAAAAAAAGCTTTAACATAGCACTCTGTAATTTCCAAGCTTATATTTTCAATTCAGTCATTTTTCCAAGAAAATGGAGGTTATCAAAATGATTGTTATTATCCACAACATTTGGTAACAGAAAAACAACAGGGCCATGTCCCATGTTAGTTCCTACTGCCATCCAGAATCAGCCCTCAAACAATTTCTATCACTTCTTTAATTCACCCAGGAGGAGGCTACTGACAACAGCTGTCCTCCACAAAATGGAAATCCTTAATCTCCAAATACTTGGACAAAGAAAGAAATTGCAGAAGACTTTGAAAAGGAAGCTAACAATTTAGATGTGAATGACTAGGCTGTCTATTTTTCTGATATTTTATTTCACTTGATTCCTAATCTCACAGAGGTCTTTAGTTCAGAAGAGAGGCTTCAGAAATAAGAAGGTGAGACCATGACATTATTTTGCAACTAAGTATTAGTACAAGGAATTTTGTTAAGGATTTTATTTGCTTATTCACAACAGGTATATCACATTTGATGCTACGTCTGCTGCCGATTGCAAAGAACTCTATGCCTTTATTCGTAACAGGACTGAACAAGAAGAAAAGGCAAAGTAACGACAATATAGAGTTATTTTTAATCTGCAGCAGATACAACATCAAATGTAGTATAATTAAACTAAAATAAAATCAATACTCCTCTTCATTAACATTCTACTTCACAAACTTAAGAATATTACCCATGAATATCTAATTGCAGTTTTCCCTCATGAAGTTCTATTTTGAAACCTCTGTCAAACTGAAATTGAGCTCCCTGATCACATTAGTGAGCAGAGTTATTTTAGGAATAAAAGATTCTTGTCTTAAATCATTAAGACATCGCCTTTATGGCCCAGCACACTTTTAGCAACTGCTGGAATCACTGTGCCCCAGAAGTCAAAATGAATTGCAGGGTTCAATATTATTTTAGCAAAAGTCAAGGGTTGACAATATGGAAAAGTCTCAGAAACTCAAATTAATGTAACAGAGGACTTTACAGAAAGTGCTATTTTGGGAATGTTTTATATGAACAGCATGGTCTAGTCTCAAGAGGCGTGGACCAATAGTCACGAACTCTGTTTGATGTTCTGATTCCTTTGCCAACTAGTTATGTCATTTCATGAGTCCCTGAACTTTTTCGAGGCTGTCATTTCTCATCTGACAAATTTCTTTGTTTAACTTATGGAGCAGATAAAACAAAAGAGGGTAGGTGCATAGGCTTTTAAAGTCAGAAATTACTAAACTTCTAAGGCATCATTAAGTAAAGCTAACTACTGGGTAAAAATCATCAAGTAAATATTCTACAATATCCTGCAGTGGGGAAAAAAAAAAAAAGATAAATCACAACAAACCAGGACAGAGGTGTGAATATAAATTAAGAAGCTCTTTTTAGTTTAGAGAAACAGCTTTGAAGGGGCGGGGGTTCTAGCCGACTCCCAAACATGCTCAATCTAAAAGATCTCACGAAGGTGGATTCTGTTTTAGGAGCGTGTTGGGCAGTCACAGAGTTCTGAAATGGCATCAAGCATCCTCCATACTAGGATCAGCCCTCCGAGTCGAATGTGCCTCCTATGCACCTCTAAGACAGAGACCCCAGCAAGAGCTCTGAAAAGCAGACCATCTGCAACTCCCCAGGCCAGGGCCCTGAGAGGCCTGCAGCACAGCTAGAGACCCAGGAAACTGCTGGCCACCGAGCTCACACGAGGCAGAAAAAAAACCTCTCCTTTCCTCAGGAAAATATTTAGAGGAAAGTTTTTCCAGTCATTACTAACTACGATAATTGCATTTGACATTTTAAGAGCGTGACGCAATAGCTAAAACATGTCAACGTAAATGACTCGTGGTAGCAAATATCAATGGAAATACATCCGAAGACCCATTGCTCCTTTTCTGAGGAAATGTGCCTCTGAAGCTTCTCACAGTTGAAAGTTTGGGGGGAACAAAAAAGGTCTGTAATACACCATGGAATTTTGAGTAGGAATAATCTTTATAATCTAGTACCAAATATCTTAGAAGATAAAATTACTAAATTTGATTATATTGAGTAACTTACGTAATAAGATAAAGTATTTCTCTACTACATGCAGAGTAAAATTCAACAACTTAAATTACTCAGCCACTACTGTTCACTAAATAACCAATGCATGTGATAATAGAACATTAATATTATTACCTTAAGCAGAATGTTATTTTATAAAAATTAAGTATGTTGTGGTAAATTAACTCTCCATAGCTCCATACTAATGTAGTCATACATTCTTATTCCCTATGCCTCTTTATAAGTTATCCACATTAATAAAGAAAAAAAGGAGAAGGAAGGAGGGGAGGAAGGAAAGGATGGATGGATGATGTTTGTACTTTAATACAATTTCTTTGGTTCAAATCTCAGACTCACCACTTGGTAGCTATGAACAACGTATTTAATGGCTTTAAGCCTCAGAGTCTTAATCTGCTGTAAAACAGAAGTAGTAAAGGTACCTGCCTCATAGAATTGTTGTGAGAACGAAATAAGTTATTCCATATACAACACTTGACTCAGTGCCAGGTACATATAAGTACTCAATCATTCTTATTGTTTTGATGTCAAATATTTTCTATGAAACAATTAATCTCACTATTGGCAAGATTCTTTTGATATCATTAAAAACAGCTGAAAAGTTTAATAAATATTTATTAGCCCTTCCTTATTTCTTTTGCTGTCTTTCTAGCAAAAATCTCTAAAGTTTTATGAATAAAAGTTAATTTTTTCTTTTCGAAAGCAACAAGAACAACAAAAACTTGTAATTGAGGGGGAAGATTTCTAGGACCAGAGAAGAAAGACAGACGTAATTTTCACTTTCTTCCTGGTAGGAAAAGCTGGCTAATATGAAGGAAGGGATCAAGCTACAGGCTCAGAGAGCAAAAGTGTAGCTTTAGGCATTCAGTCACGTTTTAGAGCCCCAGACTAAGGCACATGAGTTTAGTTGGTTGGCTGGTGTGTGTGTGTGTGTGTGTGTGTGTGTGTGTGTGTGTGTGTGTGTGTGTGTGTGTCTGCATAGTTGGGAAATCACACAATTGCATCCTAAAAGCAGGAAGCACAAGCTGGGTGTGGTGCATCACGCCTGTAATCCCAACACTTTGGGAGGCCGAGGTGGGTGGATCACTTGTGGTCAGGAGTTTGAGACCAGCCTGGCCAACATGCCGAAACCCCGTCTCTACCAAAAAATACAAAAGTTAGCAAGGTGGGGTGGTACACGCCCAGCTGTAGTCCCAGCTACTCGGCAGGCTGAGGCAAGAGAATCGTTTGAATCTGGGAGGCAGAGGTTGCGGTGAGCCGAGATTGTGCCGCTGCACTCTAGCCTGGTTGACAGAGTGAGACGCTGTCTCTAAATAAATAAAATAATATAAAATAGCAGGAAATACAAAACGTATAAATAAAGATATGAAAAGTGGGAAAGAATTACATAATAAATGATTGTTACTCCTAATCTAATGGAAGAGAGAGACTCATAAGTACAATCCAAGACAGACTGTAGTGAGTAGTGTTTTAGAGATGCTAAGTAACAGATGATGATACGCAAGAGACTCACTTAGTAGTAGTCTCCTGTATGTTGGCCCAAAGGAGAAGAAGAGGCTGTGAATGATCTTTGCAAGACTATCATCTTTGTGCATGCAGGAACCACATTTATCTTGTTCCCTCAGTGGGCCCAGCACTTAGCAAAGAGCTTGGTCGATTCCAGGCACTGATAAATACATGGTGAGTGGACGAGTAGATAAATGAATGACTCCAAGGTGATGAGCTCAAGGAGTGAAAAGATGGCATTATCAGAAACTTCAATGGGAATTATAAAAATAATGCTGGTTTGCAGCAAAGAGACGGAAAAGGATAGAGTTTAGTTGCTGATGTAGGGAGTTTGCTGATGTTTTAGCTGATGGTCAATAGTGACCTTCAGAAATGCAGTCCTATTACAGTGGTAACAGAACCCATATTAAATGGGGTTCCATCTGTTAAAAATATAGTGTGGATTTATTTTTTTAAAGCTACCTTGGCCACAGCACACTCACACTCAACTCTCTTTCTACCCACTATTTTGAGAGATATTCACCATTTAACTTTATACCATTTTAGCATTTTACTACTTAGTGGAGTCTGGCATTTCCCAGTCTAAAAAGTTCACTGTTCAAACTTGGTTCCCGATTACTTATTTAAAATTCTGAGATCATCTGTGTTGTTTTAGTAAATGTTGGTGTTTGTGTTAGTAAATCTCCCTATTTCTATTTGACCCAATGCCAATATAATTCAGGTTTTGAAAACATTCTTTTATATCAAACCTGGTCGATAACTTTCAGTAATCTAAATGAAAGATCCATCTTTCATTTTAATTTCATCAGATATGTGCTCAATGAGGCAGTGTTATCTGTGCCCAGGGATTGATTCCAACCTTCCCTATTCTTTACTCCCCGCCTATGAAGAAGCATTCCTGTCTCCCAAAGAGCAAGGACAAAGCCATTCCATGGGCATCTGCCAACCTAAGAGATCTCACGTAGAAAGTATCCCCAGTGCACTGCAGAATGGTAATCAGCCTAACTTACAGAAAGGCTTTTTTAAGAACACTTCTCACCCTCACAGCTAGACAGACAACCAAGACATTTTCCCCAAGAGGAAGCATGAGATCTACACTGCAAAGAATTTACCAATGCAGTTTATTGTTACAAGGTAGAAGTTGGTCCCCCCCAAAGTGAAGCCCTCCTTCTTTTGACATTTGAACAAGCAGTGCATACCTCAAACACCCTCAAGTGAAGTTGGCCAGTTTAAAGCCCCCACCGATCAACATGGAGCCCAAAGTCAGCCCTCATCACAGAGAAGGTGGCCCACTGAATCGCCAAAGAAATCCATTCTTGCTACCCAATTTTAACCCAAACTAGTTTTTTATTCTTTATTATTTTATACTTATAAAAATATTCCAAACACATAAAGGGTTCAAAAGGACAATATACTCCCAGGTATCCAATATTCAGCCTCAAAAGTATTAATTCATGGCCAATCTTGTGCCCTATCCACCTGAACTTATTTCCTCAATCCACATAATTGTTTAGAAATTCCCAGATACCGTAACACTCCATCAGTAAACATGTAGTTATACATCTCTAAAAGATAAGGCCTCCCCTTTGCAATGATAACCACAATACCTAAATCGCAGCCCTCCCCAAATCAAAAATTCCTTGATATCATCACTCAGTGTTGAATTGTCCTATAAATGATCATTTTAAAAACAAAAGTGTTTATTTGAATTGGGTTCCAAAACAAAGAGCATACATTATGACTGGCTGATAAGTCTCTTGGTTTCTTATACTCTACAGATTTCCTTTCTGTATCTTTTTATTTTTTATTTTTATTTATTTATTTTTAACTTTTATTTTAGGTTCAGGGGTACATGTGTCATGCGGGTTTGTTGCACATACTATTAATATTTCATCACCCAGGTATTAAGCCCAGTACCCAACAGTTATATTTTCTGATCCTCTCCTTCCTCCCACCCACCCCACTCAAGTAGACCCCCATATCTGTTGTTTCCTTCTTTGTGTTCATATGTTCTTATCATTTAGCTTCTGCTATAAGCGAGAATATGCAGTATTTGGTTTTCTGTTCCTGCGTTAGTTTGCTAAGGATAATGGCCTCTAGCTTCATCCATGTTCCCTCAAAGGATAGGATCTCATTCTTTTTTATGGTGGCATAATATCCCATTGTGAGTATGTACCGCATTTTCCTTATCCAATCTGTCATTGGTGGGCATTTAGGTGGATTTCATGTCTTCGCTATTGTGAATAGTGCTGTAATGAACATTCATGTGCATGTGTCTATGGTAGAATGATTTATATTAATCTGAGTAAATACCCAGTAATGGGACTGCTGGGCTAAATAGTAGTTCTGCTTTTAGCTCTCTGAGGAATTGCCATACTGCTTTCCACAATGGTTGAACCAATTTACACTCCCACCAACATTGTAAAAGCATTCCTTTTTTCTCCACAACCTCACCAGCATCTGTTGTTTTTCGACTCTTTAGTAACAGCCGTTATGACTGGCATGAGACAGTATCTCACTGTGGTTTTGATTTGCATTTCTCTAATGATCAGTGATATTGAGCTTTTTTCATATGCTAGTTGGCCACATGTATGTCTTCTTTTGAGAACTGTCTGCTCGTATCTTTGCCCACTTTTTGATAGGGTTGTTTGTTTTTCTCTTGTGAATTTGTTTAAGTTCCTTATAGATGCTGGATATTAGACCTTTGTCAGAAGGATAGTTTGCAAATATTTTCTCTCATTCTGTAGGTTGTCTGTTTGCTGATAGTTTCTTTTGCTGTGCAGAAGCTCTTAAGTGTAATTAGATCCCAATTGTCAATTTTTGCTTTGTTTCAATTGCTTCTTTCCATCTCTTTTTGCTTCCCTGCAATTTAAATTTGTTGAAGAAATCCATTTGTCCCATAGAGTTTCTCAAAGTTTGGATTTTGTGGATTGCCACTTCCTGATGTCACAATACATTCCACTACTGTCCATATTTCTTGTACGTCAACAGGTTTGTTGGCATGACTTGATTTAGGTTCAATTTTCTTATTTTTTTTTTTTTTTTTTTTTTTGGCAAGACCACTTCAAAGATGGTGTGCGCACTTCTCTTACAAGGTACCTACCTAAGGTCTGGCTTTCCTTCTTTTTCCAAAGTTAGCTGCCATTGATAATCACTGCCTAGAACAAGGGATTCATTAGGGTTCCATCAGAATTATATTCTTATTCTATCATTCCTCCATTTATTATCTAGAATACTTCTATAAAATTCTTCTCATCAAATATTTGATTATCCTTAGGTACTGTTTATATAGGAAAAGCATGACACAAGTTCTTTTCCTTTATTAAACAACTTTCAAAAAATTAATGTTGTATCTTACAGAGGTAATTCATGAGTTGTGTGAGGAAAGGTTGTTTTTTTTTTCTTTTTGGTGGAGGAAAGTTATTTGTTTTATTATAAAATCATAGATTTAAACATATTCGGCCAGGAACGGTGACTCACTCCTATAATCCCAGCACCTTGGGAGGCCAAGGCAGGCAGATCACCTGAGGTCAGGAGTTCAAGACCAACCTGGCCAACATGGTAAAACCCCGTATCTACTAAAAATACAAAAAATTAGCCAGGCATGGTGGTGCACGACTATAGTCCCAGCTACTCGGGAGATTGAGAATCACTTGAACACAAAAGGTGGAGGCTGCAGTGAGCTGAGATTGTGCCACTGCACGCCAGCCTGGACAACAGAGCAAGACTCCGTTGTTGTCAAAAAAAAAAAGAAATAACAATTTTAAAACCTAATTCGTATCCTCAGAGAGAATCAAGAGGATATTGCAGCTATAAAACAAGAATAAACGACTTTGAAGATGTGAGAAGTAAGATAAGAGAACAAGAGGGGAAATCAGATTTATTTTTTGGCCAAATTCACTAGAAAGGCTAGAAGATTAAGTTGAAATAATGACACAAAACATAAGATAACACACAAAAAGGTTAAAAGTATGTGAGAAAAGTTTATAGTCTGGGGGATCCATCCAGATCCTGCAACTATCTAATAAGAATTTCAGGAAAAAAGATCAAAAAAAAAAAAGAGGCAGAAATATTTTTTTTAAAAAAACAATCACTTCCCAGGGCTGATGATATTGAACTGAAAGGAAACAGCAAGTGTCAAACAGAAATCCAACCTGACCCAGCCTTTTGAAACTTCACATATCAAAGATAAAGAGAATATTTTAAAATCTTCAAAAGAAAAAAAAAAACCGTTACAAAAGGAAAGGAGCAGGTATCAGACTGCTCAGGAACAACATCAGATGATGGGAAAGTGCACACGCTCCCGGGAAAATCAGTTCAAGCCTCTGCATTTCCACTCACCCGAACTTTCATTTCAAATCAAATATTAAATGAGAGGGCGAAATAAAGACATTTACACAAATGTAGGAACACTGGCATGTATCTTATGAGAAAATTACACAAAGGACTTCAAAAAGAGGGAGTATAGGGGATCCAAGAAATGGTAAGACTAATTCAGCAGTCATGAAAATATTCTAGAATGACAGGCATGCAAATCCCAAAATAATAAATCCAAGAATACATTTCACTTAATAAAAGCCATAATTTTTTAAACTGGAAGATTTAATGATACAGTAAAGAAGGCTTATCTTCATTGTATCTACAAACACAAAACAACACTATTAGAAACACCAGGAAAAACAGAAAGTTGTACCCAAAAGCCATGGCCTAAATTTGGATCTCAGGGATACACATGTTTTTTCAAGAGAGAGAGAGAAATATCTTTTGACTACAATTAAGAAGCAAGAGATCAATTATGTAAGACTATATTCTCTGAAGGTCCAATCATACAGTGGATTCTACAGAAAATAATATTTATTTGATCATAATACTGTAAATGTTCCTTATTGGTTTTCAGTTTTTAAGCATTTAAATATAGTTTAGAAAAGAATTTAAATATATAAATCCTGATAATATGAGTAATTGAACTAAAAATGGGGAGAGAGAAAGTCATATATAGCTATACATTTAAAGTTAGGAACCCCAACCAAAGATCCAAAAATAATATATCTACTATACCAGGCATGGTGGCACATACCTGAAATGCCAGGTACTTGGGAGGCTGAAGTGGGACAATTGCTTAGGTCCAGGAGTTTAAAGCCAACCTGGGTGACATAGTAAGACCCGTCTCAATAAATAAATTAATTAAATATCTAAAAATTCTGGAGGGAAGAGGGAAAGATGTGTGAGATAAATTCCCCTTTCATGACTGGGATTCAAGAGATATCATCTATAGTTGAAAAATCAGGGGATAAACATATAATGCATTATATAGAATATTATAAACATAGAGGCAGAAAAAGCTAGAAGTGATTGCCTCTGAGGAGTGGAGCTGGGGTTGGGAAGCTGTACAGTCTTTATGCAATGCCTTTCTATATGCTTAGAATTTTTTCATAACAGTTGCATTGGAAATAAAATATGAGAATGAATAAAATGACGATTGGCTGGTATTTATATGCTTTCATTTATAACCTGTTTCCCAGAGCACCAAGGAACTGACAACTGTTCCTGTCTGTTAAAAGCCTTCCAAAAGTAGTATTAACAGGTGATAATTTACTTTGATGCCCAAAACACAGTGTGACAAGTATGGTTTACCTACAGATTACACATGCTCCTTGGAGCTAACTCAGCCTCCTTCTATCCATCACTCTTTTGCTCTCTCTGCCATGTAACTAACCATAATAATAATACAAATACATTACTATCCACACACACACACACAAAGAGAAATTAAGGTGCTTAATTTGGAATGCAATCCTCAATTGATTTTTTTTCTTATTTACTAGGCACCAATTAAAATGAAAATGATCTCTCCTTCTTGAATTAAGTAAATATTACTGTCCTCTGGACTCCTTTTTTTTTTTTTTAACAACCTGTGACTCTGCCTCTTCAAAGAAGTCTGCTATAGCAGGCAAGTCTTGTTTGTCCTCAGAGAAATGATTTCACTCGATTACACTACGCAATGTTTGCTTGAGTATTCAATGATTCCACCTTTCTTATAATGGGTTTTATCTCCTTGGTAAGTATGTAAATGAGACTGATCTTTCTGTAGCTCTCAAGTTCTTTATAGATGGGAGTTAATGGTAGAAATTCTCAGATGCTCAGACACAATGATATATCAATTCACACACTTTGAAAAATATGTTAATAATTTTATCATTGAATTAGTTCAAGACTTTTGAGTAGCACCAATTCCTTGGTTAGGGCAATTTGAATCCTGGGAACAAGTCACTTAATCTCTGGGAGACTCAGTTTCTTCTTCTGTGAAATGAGGATAATAACACCTAGTTTACAGAGCTACATCCCTGACTATCTAACATAACATATCTATCATTCTCTTTCTCTTTTATCTGATTTATTTTTCATCACACACATATATCTATCAGCAATTACTCTGTATATCTATTATTTTCTTTGTTTGTTGCCTGTCTCTAACACTAGATTGTAAGTTTCTTGAGAATAGGGTTCTACCTACTTTGTTCACATCTTTATCTGCATCCCTTAAGACAAAACTTGGCACATAGCAGCTGCTCAATCCATTTTCTTGAATGCATGCTTGGATGAAGAGTACTGCTGACAGGATTTAAATGAGATAACATGTAAAATTCTTGGCACTTTGGCAAAAAGCAGGCACCTAGTGAGAGATAAGTATTATTATTTTTCTATGTCTATTACATTAATACTTTTCACTATTTGCTTAATATTAAAAGACAATGTAAGCAATACCTTTAGAAATTAAGATAAAGAATTTGTTGTGTTCTTCTGCTTTCTCCTTTTCATCCCTAACTGTATCAGGTCTTCTCTAACACTAGAAATAAGATGCACCTGAGCCACTTATGGACTGAAATCTACAGTGACTGTTTTAAGGAAGTTTCGAAAATACTTATAATAGCAATTGTAAATAATAATTTATAAACACTGATAAAGTGTTACTATGTTCCTAGTACACAGAAATAGCAAATGTTTGTTATAAAATCAAAATAGTGTATCTGTTGAGAGTAAGTAACAGGAAAGTAGTAAGTGGACCCAATGCTAAGTGATTTCATTAGTGATTCTCAAACTCTGCACTTTAGGCCATTATGGTGAACTCACAGGGCTTTTTAATTTCTGAAGAAAGCAGAGCACCACTGACAGACACTGCAGAAGTTACTACCTCAAGATGGTTCATGATTTCAACATTGGACTGCATGACATACCTTTTGATGATGTCATTGCTTTGCAAAGCTGGGTTTTGGCAGTTGACATGATAAAAGGAAAGCATCCACATGAAGATCACTGTGGAATGAAAAATGAGGTTGATGGTGTCCAATATGATTTCCAAGTTTGTGAGGTTGTGCAGGACTCAACAAGTACACATATTTCATTAGTGAGTAACTGTAGTTACTTATGAATTAAATAAAAATATTTTTTCTTTCAATCTATGTCTATTAATTTCTCAAACAACCATAATTATTAGAACATGAGGTTTGTGAAGTTGTGCAGGGCTCAACAAGAAAGCATATTCCCTTAGTAATTGTAGTTATTTATGAATTAAATATAAATAGTTTTTCTTTCAATCTGTGTCTATTAATTTCTCAAACGGCTATAATTGCTAGGACATAACTACTCATTAAGTTCTTTGAACCTAACTACTTAATAAGCAGAACAATTAAATTTATTTGTTGAAATAAATTACTGAGGAACTCAGGGCTCCATGAACTGATGAAGTCTGAGAACCTCTGCCACAGGAGTTACAGAAAAACCACAATATTGAATGTCGAGACCAGAAAACAAAACATAATTTGCTACGAAGTTCTAATATAGTGTGAGACTGGCTGGGTCCCACTGGGATAAGAACATTGTCAAAGAAGATATATCCCAATAACCAGAGAGGCCTGAGCAAGCCTCCTGGACACCAAATCAAAGAATTCTGCAAAGGAAACTCTGGGAGGGCAATTCCATTCCACATGGACAGCCGTGCAGCTGGGCCATGCTTCCCTGTCACCAAAGAAAGAAAAGACATTTTGACGTGCGAAACCACTCACGCAGGACAGATGCAAGGATGAGGGGTGAGAAAGGGTCAAGGAAGGGGGAAGGAGACGGTCGAAGAGAAATGCATGGAAATTCAGGATTTCATGTTCATGGGTATTTTGTTCTCAACCATTCTAAGGTTTCATGTTTTTAAAATAATATTCACCTTTTACTTTGACACCTGAGCGTTTCCTATCATAGCTGATTCTAAAATTAGGGGATTCTGTGGTCTTCAGCAAAAATACAGCTTCAACATTTCTTCATAAAAAAGTATCTAACTAATCTGTATGTGGATAGACTTAAAGTCCCTCTTATCAGCATGACCTGAGATTAAATCTTTCCCAAACATTTTTAAAATAATTTCAGTACAATCTCATTGGCCTGCGTGTGTGTGTGTGTGTGCGCGCGCGCGTGCGCGCGCGCGTTTTCAATAATATAAACCCCTTGATCTGGCATTCCTACTTGCAGAGATTCAATACAGTTTCCTCCACCACGTTTCTGTGCTACATCAAGGCCTCACTTGCTATGAATTTTCCAATTTTTCATTTTGGTTTTGGGGCTTCCAGAACATAACAGCATTTCTACCACTTCCTGTGCCTGTCAGTAATGCAGTTAAATGGGTTCACTGTTTTCTCATCTCCATTTTCCTCCTCTCTAGCAATGAGTTCCCCATGACGGTTCCAGTAAGGTCTTTATCAATCTGAGTCCTAAGATTTTCCTTACTCATCGGCTTTTCTCCAGGTGTTAGCTTTTGAAAAAAAAGCCTCTCCCCCACCATTTTTAAACTTCTGGAGATCTGCAGACTTTAGAAAATTCCTTGGCTGCCTCGTTGCCCCTGCAGGAAGAGCTCACTAACAGGATCACATGAAATGACTTATTTTTAGGCAAGAGGAAGAGAATGTAAGTAGGCTGTGCCGCTCTGACATCAAGTTGCTATTCTCTATTTAAAGTTTTCTCTTCCGTTGGCAGCAGCAGCCCAAGTTCAAACCCTAGCATGACCACTTATTAACTGCATCACCTTAACAAGGACATCAAATTTCCTGGTTCCTGGTGTCCTTATCTGTAAGATGCTATAAATACCTTCCCCACCTGGTGGTGCAGATTGAATGTAAGTGGCTGATGGGAAGGCTACACAGCACCCAGTGTCATTAATGCCTCTTCCCCTCTTGTGTTGTTTACTCTTGATTGTATTAATTAACTGCTAATCAATTAAACACTTACATTATCAGTGTGGATTATGTGATGGTCATGAAACAACACAAATGGGAGCACTTTAAAATACAAATCAGGTGGTTTATTTTTATCACAAGCAAGTTCTGATTCTTCTTCCCATCCTTCAATAATATGACAGGCAATAATTCTAACTGGGTTGGTTAATATGGTAAATAAACAAAACAGACTAATTTAGACAAATACCCTTGCTTCTGAGCCATGCTCTCCTCACATCTGTAGCCCTTCACTTTTTACAAATTTTTATCTTGTTTTTGTTTGTTTGTTAAGACACGGGTCTTGCTACGTTGTCCAGGCTGTAGTGCAGTGGCTATTCACAGGCATATCCTGCTACTGATCAGCATAGGAGTTTTGATCGGCTCCATTTGGCCCCAGGTCATGTCAACCCTTCTTAGGAAACCTGGTGGTCCCTGCTCCCAGAAGGTCACCCTATTGATACTAAACTTAGTGCGGACACCCGATTGGCATAGCACACTATAGCCCAGAACTCCTGGGCTCATGCGATCCTCCCACCTCAGCCCCCTGAGTAGCTGAGACTATAGGTGCCTGGCTCCCCACACCTTTTGAGGGCTCATGGTTGCAAAGACATCAGCAGCGAGCATGCACAGTATTAAAAACACTCCTGCTGGAGCCTGAAGGCAGCGTGATGGGTTATATACTTGCTCAGGGCTCCTTTGCACTCTGTGATTCCAAACGACTCTGGGAGTCTATGCCTTGTAACTCTATCGAGACAACTTCCAACATTCCAGTGCTACCAAACAGTTTTCCTATAGCAGCATTATTTAAATAAGGGACCCTGGTTTACATGGAAAAGGCAGTATATTCCTCAGTCTGATCCAGAATGAGAAAAAAAAAAAATGCCACACTGTTCATGAGAAACTCCCAGTTGAAATCCCATTTCTCTGACCCTCAGTCACCTAATCTGTAAAAGGTGGGCTGAGCTCGGCAAAATCTTCAGTTTCATTTCAACTCTGATATGCTGATTCTAGGATAAAGTTGCAGCCCTTCGCAGTGCTAGGTACAACAGCAGGCCAGAAATAATCATGAGAGAACCACCAGCTTTTCAGAAGCGCCCCATGACCATGCCTCTCTTAGCGCTGGTTATCTCTGAGAAAGGGGATGAGGTGGAAAGCAATAATCAGAGCGGCTCATAATAATAATCTTCTAACTAGGAAAAGACAAAAATGGGAGGGTGAGATAGGGTGAGGGTTGAAAAATTACCTGTTTGGTACAATGTTCAGTATTTGGGTGATGGGTACAGTAGAAGCCCAAACCTCACCATTACCCAATATACCTGTGCACCAAATCTGCACGTGTACCATGAGTCTATCATAAAAAACATAAAAAGTAAAAATAACAGACATGTATTAGAATCAATAGGTGCTCTCTGCTCTTTATTCTGAAACAGTAATTTTTTTTTGGTCTCACTCTGTCACCCAGGCTGGAGTGCAGTGGTATGATCCCGGTTCACTACCGCCTCTACCTGAGGTCAAGCAATCCTCCTGCCTTAGCCTCCTGAGTAGCTGGGACTACAGGTGCACACTACCCCCGGGCTAATTTTTAAATTTTTTATAGAGACAGGGTCTCCCTGTGTTGCCCAGGATGTTTTTGAACTCCTAGGCTGAAGGGATCCTCCCGCTCCAGCCATCCAAAGTGCTGGGATTACAGGCATGAGTCACTGCACTAGACCAAAAATAGTAATTTTATCTTGGAAGTTACTCTAAGGGAGTATAGGCAACCTATATAAAACAAAAGTAAAATAGTAATTTTAAACAACTGGTCAATGATGTGCCTCTGTGTACCAGAAACATTCAGGAAAGGACTCGTGTGTCTTACGGATAATGATTCTCCCGGGGAGCTCAGAAACCCAAACTGCTGGCTCCATAGCCATCCCTCCTTCTAGACAGCACATACATTTCCTCCATGCATGCCCTAGAGAGTGGTTAATTAGCACCATCGTGGGCCCAAAATAAATAGAGACTAGTTTTCACCGTCTAGAGGCCCAGATTATTTTAATATTCCAAGAGTAACCAAGGCAACTAGAGTTTAAGAAACACAATATTACTGCCAATAAAACTTTCCGATTTGTTCAATTTTGTCAGTTATTCTTTGAAACTTAAAAAAATGGTGCTAAGTTTTAATGACACTTGGAAAAATTTTCAGTATTAGCTTCCAGCTTTATAATCTAAGCCCACAGCACAAAAATCTTAATCATCATCAAGCACTTTACACACACATATACAGAGTTTATTTATATATCAGAGATACCACATCTTTAGGCGTACATTTATAAATAGGCTCAAGGAGAAATTTTCATAGAAATGTTAATGATTTCCATAAAAATTCTCATATACTGTATGACACTTGCATACAACTTCTTAATTAATCGCCTATTCATGAAACACTTGAGTACTTGCACGATTCAGCATGATTAATGCAGCATTAGTGTGAGGACATAGTAAAGATTGTCTAATAAACCTTTCCTCAAGATGCTTCATATTTGCAAAGCACCATGGCTCAGTAAATCACCCAGCGGCCTGACAGATAATGCTCCAATCTGTTCTGCACATGATCCAACCTCTTGCAGCCCTGTTTGACTTAGAGCAGATGAGTTGCATGGGAGATTCCTGGGCGATGAGGAAAGATAAAGCAAGAGCACATGGCACTTTGCAGCCCCCAGAAGCTAATTCAAAAATAGATATGTGTCCTTCTTCCTGAACAAATACTGGAATTATGATTGCTGTGGAGAAATAACTCTGGCAGAGGGGAAAAAAAGATGAGTTAAAGATACATCTTTCTTAATAATGCCTACCATTTATACATGCCTACTCTGTGCCAGAAATGTGTATCTACAAACATTATGATGAATTATCCCAACATCCCTGTAAGATATGCATGAAAATCTCCATTTTTCTGTTTGGAAAACTGGAAATAAGAGAAGTAAATGTCAGGGATCTGATTGCTAGTCTCTACAACTTCAAAGACTGCCCCTGTATTATTAGTCTGTACTCATGCTGCTAATAAAGACATACCCGAGACTGGGTAATTTATAAAGGAAAAAGGTTTAATTGACTCACAGTTCAGCATGACTGGCGAGGCCTCAGGAAACTTACAATCATGTGGAAGGGGAAGCAAACATGTCCTTCTTCACATGGCAACAGCAAGAAGTGCTGAGCAAAAGGGGTAAAAGCCCCTTTAAAAAAACGATCAGATCTAGTGAGAACTCACTCACTATCACGAGAGCAGCATGGCGGAAACCACCCCCATGATTCAATTACCTCCCACTGGGTCCCTCCCACAACACGTGGGGATTATGGGAACCAGGATTCACAATGAGATTTGGGTGGGGACACAGCCAAACCATATAAGCCCCCTTGCCTCTCCTTTGAAAGAACTAAGTTATGGCAGGGTATGGTGGCTCACGCCTGTAATCCCAGCACTTTGGGATGCCAAGGTGGGCTGATCACTTGAGTTTAGGAATTTGAGACCAGCCTGGTCAACATAGCAAAACCCCATCTCTACAAAAAAAGATACAAAAACAGAAAAAGGAAAGAAAAGCAAAAAAGAACCAAGTTATAACATCTAGACTATATTAAAAGACTATAGACTATATTAAATTCTTAATCAATAGACCTGAGAGGTTTCAAGAGCCACACTCATCCACTCATCCCCATTCTGTGCAAAGGGCTTAAAAGAGAGAGAATGTTCTCCATGAGGTTTTGGTGGCTGAACACTCAGGAATCGGTTAGGCTGTATCAGTGAGCTCATGGGCTAGAGTAGGAACCAAGGGGTCAGAGCAGTATGAGAAAGTTTACTTTTCCTTTGGATAAGATAAATTAGCAAATGATTCTCCCACACCAACCTCCATCCCAACCCCATTCTAGCTGTTAAAAACTCTCTGTGGCATGTGCCTGTAGCCCCAGATATTCAGGAGGCTGATGCAGGAGGACTGCTTGAGCCCAAAAGTTCGAGGCTGTAGTGAGCTATGATCATACCACTGCACTCCAGCCTGGGCAACAGAGTAAGACGGTCTCAAAAACAACAACAACAACAAAAATAAATAAAATAAAATAAAAAATAAAAATCTCTTCCACCCTCCCGTCCTTTGTTTCAGCAGAGTTGAGTTCAGACTCTGCTGTTCTGGTCTCCCTCCCCAAGGGCAACAGCCTTAAATAAAGCCTTCCTTGATTGTTTAACTTTATCTCATGCAATTTTTGTTGTACCCTGCCATAATTTAGCTCTTTCAATATTCACCACCTCTTCCTAAAGGAGGACTGTATTCCTCACCCCACTGACACAGGTTTGGCTACAAACTTGCTCTGATCAATGAAAAGTGAGCAGAAGAGATATGTCTCTTCCAGGCGAGGTTCAAGCTCTGGGACCTAGCCTGTAGGTTGCTTGGTCTCTTTTGCCACTACCACAGGTCTCTTTCCCAGACATGACCCATCCACCTAGCTTCACAAGTGATGACAACAGAAGCACAGCCACAGCTGACCCATTTGCACACATGTAACAGGAGCAAGGGCTACTACATCTCCACAGCTGTAAGCCACTAGGATTTTAGGATCACTTGTTACCACAGCATAACCAGCAGTCTTAACCAGTAACACATCCTTTCCGGATTTGGCACTGCAAAAGAGAAGGTCTAGAACACACCAGTTGTCTCCTAGAAGCCTGCCTTCTGTTACTGCCTTTCATAAACTAAGGAGTTCCCCAGGGCAACAGAAGTCCCCTATGACAGAAACCCCCAGAGAAAATACAGGGGAAGCCATGGGGCTTCTAAAGTTGCATGTGTACTGCACCAAAACAGGTAAGCCTATATAAAGGAGTCAACTGAGGCCTCCAGACAATCCTAGGTGATATTTCAAAGACTTGTTTTTGGTGTTCTTCAAAACGCTCTGCTCACATTCCCCCTAAAATAACTTTGAAAAGAAAATTATGTACCTCCTTACATATTTTTATTTGCCACTCCAAATTTTTCATTATAAGTTTTAAAGTTAATTTTTTTGTGAATAATAGGTATGAAATAGTAAATATTTTATAAGCCAAATAAGGTAAGGCTTGATTTTAACTGAAATCAATATTTCATGACATACTTTGATAAAATAGGTTTTAACTATCTTACTGGAGAACTCCACTGAATCAGAAAGAAACCATATGAAATATGTGTCTGTGGTTTTTATCTAATGTGTCTTTTAAACTTTGTTAGTCCTGGAAAACACAGCCGTAATTAAAAAAAAAAAATTCAGTGCCATTAATCTACATTGCAAGGCCCAGCTTCATCCTAATTAGAAATACATGTAAGATCAGAAAGATAGGAAACCCACAGGTTTCAGTTTCCTTAATTAATCATTAGAGGAGCCCTCCTCTAAAACTAATATTTCTAATCATCCCTTTCTTCTATGCACCGAAAGTTTCTAATCCTAGGGCAAAGGTACCACATTAACACTTCAGATAGGTGGAGAGGAATGTGCAGAGCAGACATTTTCTCAGGCAACTTTAAAAAGAAATAAATGTAAAAGTTGATCATCTTTTTTTTGGGGGGGGGGGGCGCAGGGTCTCATTCTGTCTCCCAGGCTGGAGTGCAGTGGTGCAATCATAGCAAACTGCAGCTTCAAACTCCTGGGCTCAAGCAATACTCCCACCTCAACCTCCTGAGCAGCTGGGCCTACATACACATGTCACCATGCCAGGCTAATTTTTATGTTTTTAATTTTGTATAGACGGTGTCTCACTATGTTGTCTGGACTGGTCTCAAACTCCTGGCCTCAAGTGATCCTCCTTCCATGGCCAAGTTGAGAATCTTGAAAGCAGCATGTTACTGCAAACCCTTAACACTAGCCATGCATGATATCCTTGGAAAGCATGCATGCCCTATTGCGGGAAGTCAGGGACCCCAAACAGAGGGATCGACTGAAGCTGCAGCAGAAGAACATAAATTGTGAAGATTTCATGGACATTTATTAGTTCCCCAAATTAATACTTTTATAATTTCTTACACCTGTCTTTACTGCAATCTCTAAACATGAATCGTGAAGATTTCATGGACACTTATTACTTCCCCAATCAATACCCTTGTGACTTCCTATGCCTGTCTTTACTTTAATCTCTTAATCCCGCCATCTTCTTCGTAAACTGAGGAGGATATATGTCACCTCAGGACCCTGTGATGATTGTGTTAACTGCACAAATTGCTTGTAGAGCATGTGTGTTTGAACAATATGAAATCTGGGCACCTTGAAAAAAGAACAGGATAACAGCAATCTTCAGGGAACAAGGGAGATAAGACTTGGAGCCTGACTGTACTGGTGAGCAGGACAGAACAGAGCCATATTTCTCTTCTTTCAAATGCAAATAGGAGAAATATCGCTGAATTCTCTTTCTCAGCAAGGAACATCCCTGAGAAAGAGAATGCACCCTGAGGGCAGGTCTATGAACAGCCCCCTGAGGGTGGCCACCTTTTACAGTGGAAGCCGAAGGGATGAAATAAGCCCCAGTCTCCTGTAGTGCTTCCAGGTTTATTAGGACGAGGACAATTCCCGCCTAATAAATTTTGGTCAGGTTGTCTGCTCTCAAACCCTGTCTCCTGATAAGATGTAATCAATGACAATGTGTGCCTGAAACTTCATTAGCAATTTTAATTTCGCCCCATCCTGTGGTCCTGTGATCTCGCCCTGCCTCCACTTGCTTTGTCATATTTTATTACCTTGAGAAGTATGTGATCTCTGTGACCCACACCCTATTCGTGCACTCCCTCCCCTTTTGAAAATCACCAATAAAAACTTGCTGGTTTTACGACTCAGAGAACATCACAGATCCTGCCAACATATGATGTCTCCCCCAGACACCCGGCTTTAAATTTCTCTCTCTTGTACTCTCTCCCTTTATTTCTCAAACCAGCCGAGACACGTGGGAAATAGAAAAGAACTCACATTAACTATGGGGAGTGGGTTCTCCCGATAATGCCCCTTTTTGAAGAATGCTTTATATACATGGAGGCACAGTTGACATGTATGTGACGAAGACACAGATGGGTAGGCTAATTATCACGGGCACTTTCTGGATTTGCAAAATAAGCTTGAGCAGAAAGCCTAATCCCATTTGAAGTGACACTTCCCCAAGGCAGGGAACAAGGCCTCACTGCAAAGGTATCCACAGCCCCTACAGTAAAGCACCAGGAATCATTCCTGGGGCATCAGTGAAGATTAAGAACTATGTTTCCCAGAACTCCAATCATGTATCTTAGAATACCAACAAGACTATAAAGTGTTTCTCCAGTTTTATACATGTTTAAGAACTCATGAGTAATGTATCTGACCTCTTCTACTAAAAAGACCCCTGCTAGCAACTATACTTTTGAATAAAGAACTGTCAACACTGGCAGATTCAGAACTTCTGCTGAGAAGAATTTACCACAACAGAATAATCTAAGTACATCATTTCATGCAGTAGTACTTTAATAATGATATATTTTCATGCTAGGGGGGAAAGGGGTTTTTTATTAAGCTATTGATACATGAAATATCATTATACCTATCATTACAAATTAATCCTATACTATTATACTATACTATTATGACATTATTGATGGCATTTTTCTTAACAGAGCACTATAGTTCAACATACCACCTGAACAGGCACCAAGGAAAATACTGTAGGCTGGTCTAGTTTTTTAAAAAAGTGTATCTCAGGGCCCGGGCATGGTGGCTTACGCCTGTAATCCCAGCACTTTGGGAGGCCAAGTCAGGTGGATCTCGAGGTCAGGAGATCGAGA
The DNA here is from genome assembly GCF_049350105.2 of Macaca mulatta. Lineage (NCBI taxonomy): Eukaryota > Metazoa > Chordata > Mammalia > Primates > Cercopithecidae > Macaca > Macaca mulatta. Next base: position 90,884,807 of record NC_133422.1, on the reverse strand, counting down.
CCATCCTGGCTAACATGGTGAAACCCCGTCTCTACTAAAAATACAAAAAATTAGCCGGGCGAGGTGGTAGGCACCTGTAGTCCCAGCTACTTGGCAGACTGAGGCAGGTGAATGGCGTGAACCCAGGAGATGGAGCTTGCAGTGAGCCAAGATGGCGCCACTCCACTCCAGCCTGGGAGACAGATCGAGACTCCATCTCAAAAAAAAAAAAAAAAAGTATCTCAGACTTAAACACCTGAATGCATTGAAACAACACAGAAAAAAATATTGCACTTACATACCCACTGCCCCGTAAAAGCAGCATGTTACTCCACATACAAAAGAACAACTCTTTAAAATCAGAAACTTCCCTCCTTTCTTAAGAATTCACAGCTTGATCATTCCACCCCTCGTTTGAAGTTTGGAGTCAGGTCCTAAAATGTTATATTTGTTGTTATCAGATTGTTTGGGGGAACCTCTTATGTGTATTGTTTAGTAGCCATCATAATTTAGTCATTTATTTTGGGAAGGGGATGGTAGAACAACAACAACAAAAAACTAAACCACATTACTGTTAACAAGGAAAAACATTCATAATAACCAAACACAACAGTTAATTAACATATCAAATATAAACCAAACTACAGAATCCAAACACAAAACATAAAAAAGAACTGCCAGATAACATAAAATGTATTGCCTTTCATCTTAACTGTGATAAATTTTTCATGGGGCAGACCTCATTGTATCACAGACGACTTTGATTTAATAAAGTTAAACCACATAGTACAACAATTGTATATCAAATAGAATTCTTCACACCACGTTTTACCACATTTTCCATTCTATCATACCCTTGATAACCCTCAAGTATCGCCTCTGTGTTTTCTCTTCCCTACCTGCCTTCTGAGCTTCCAGACTTAAAGTTTCTAGTACTGGATAAAAATGTCCACAGGGGTATTTCTCCAGCACCTCCAAACCCAAAGGTTCCAAAACAAATAAAAGCTTTGTCCACAAATTTCTTTTTCTTCCCGTATTCAGTGGCACCATCACCTATCTATTTAGTCTCTCTGGATCCTTTCAGCTCCCATTTTCACACTCGATATCTAGACATTTGACAAGTATTCCAAGTGTCTCACATATTCAACTCTTTCTTCTACACACCCATTACTCTACTTTCTCTCTTTTCACCCGCTCTTTCATCTCATTCATTAGACGGATGTTGGAGCTTATGAATCTGTCTACCACGTCACCTAAATTTTTTTAAATACATTTTTATATCTTTATTTCTGTGCTATATTCTGGGAAAATTCCTTGATCTCCCAAATCACTGATGTACTATTAAGCTGTTCTCAGGCTGTGATTCAGCCTATTAGCTATGTTTTTCATTTTGATAATTTTATTTTTTATTTGCAAGATTTTTTTTTTTTTTTTTTTTTTTTTTTTTTTTTTTTTTTTTTTTTGAGACGTAGTCTTGCTCTGTCGTCCAGGCTGGAGTGCAGTGACGCGATCTCGGCTCACTGCAAGCTCCGCCTCCCGGGCTCACACCATTCTCCTGCCTCAGCCTCCCGAGTAGCTGGGACTACAGGCGCCTGCCACCATGCCTGGCTAAGTTTTTGTATTTTTTAGTAGAGACAGGGTTTCACCATGTTAGCCAGGATCTTTAAGTAGGTTCTTCATAAATGTCTACTCTTATTTTGTAAACATTTGTTTTTGTTTATAAATGTGAAGACATTTATCACCCTAAAGATATGAAATACTTTCATTTTGAAGTCTTTTTTCATATTATTCTATTTCCTTGGGAGCAAATCCTTGTGTAATAACTAATGTTGATCTCTTTCATGATGGAAGCCTTCCTCAGGTCTTTGTAATTCCTTACTAAATTCCTATTTTATGTGAGAGAAATTTTGCTTGTGGTCTTATGTGCTTCTGCTAACCAATTTGCTTCCTTCTTTTAGCACAGATATGAATTTGTTGGTTTTATAATCATTCCTTTTAAATATTTCTCTGAGTTTTGTGTGGGAAGGGAAGATTTCAGAATAGGCTTTCTTCACTAATTTTGAACTAAACATCGCTCATCTACACACTGAGAGGGCCTGATTATTGAGTTTAGTATTATTCTTTTACCTAAAGAGTAGTAAAACATGTTCCTAGATCTTCCATTCCCAAGAGAAACAAGAACTCCATGTTAGGTATCTTAGTGGAGAATATAGTCCCATCTCATTTTCCAACCTATTTCTCACTGCATCTCTTCACAAACTCTGCCCTCTAGCCATCCAACTACTCAAATAATCTATGCAATTTCATGTTTCCCGCCTTCGCTGACACTACGCATTTCACTTCCACGTCCCATTCACTTGTCAAGATCCAGATAAGATCCTACTATCTCTCCTATGAAACTTCCAATATGTTACAGACATTTCTTTAACTGGGCCTCTATAAGGTCCTATATCTCTGTTAGTGTACTTATCTCATTCTGCCTTAATGCATTACAATCCTCAACTAGGTCATAACAAGCACAAAAGTTATTTATTATTTCTTGCCATATTTCAAGCAGAACATAGCACAATGCTCAGCATATAATAGGCACTTGACAACTTTTTTTAAAAGAGGTAAACCTTGTGTCAATGCCTAGAAATGCTATTTGGCAAATATGTATTTATAAAATTAAACTCAAGGAATTAAGGAATTCAACATAAAGGAAGTACAGAGCCAAACCAGGATTTCGTATTATAGCTCTAAATTATAGCATACAGGAATTACCTCTTCAAATTTTGAGCCTGTACCAGCCTCAAGTACCACCTCCCTGTGTGAGAAGCCCCCAGGGCCATCCCAGCTCTGTGGGTTCTATTGCATGCCTGCAAGCGTCTTGCACTGCGTTTACCTTCCTGTAGTGTACCTGTGCATCCATCTGCCCCATAAGATTGTACGCCCTCTGACAGCAGAAAATAAGTAAAAGTGTGTTGACTAAATAAATGCTTAAACACCACATTTTCCCTCATTTGTCTTCAGAATAGCCCCAAGCTATAAGGGAGGCTGTTGTTATTCTTGCTTTCTAATAGGTAAACCAGACTAAATGGAAGTTAAATGAACTCAGGGTCACGAGAGAGGAACTTGGCAGCATCATCCAACTCTTCTTAAAATCAATCACTACCTCTCTAGACACTCCTACATGGTACGGAGCATCCATGGTCAGGAATATAAGAACGGGATAGCTTGGATCTCTTCACCTAAAGGAAATAACCCTCACTATATAGCACAATGAATAAAACTGACCTTTAAACAATCCACAGAGTTGTTTCAACCCTTCACTCAATTCAAAGAGCTTCTAGAACATAACTAATTATAAACAAAGTATTCAGCCACACACTCATCAGAACAGCATAATGATTTCTAGGTGCTCAGGGAAACCATATTAAGTCGACCTCTTCAGAAAGACTTTAGAAAGCTATAAACATAACCAGATTTAGTGTATATTAATCTCTACCATTTTCAGCATTTTCCTTACATACAATGTTGTCTATTAAAAACAAGACGCTCCTATGAAAACCTCACATAGCTATATGGATTTTAAGTTATTATTGCTATTATTCACTTTATTAGCTATTGAGTGCTTACTACGTGCCAAGCATGTTGCTAAGAACAACACAAATTATCTCATTTCATCTTCATAAAAATATTATGAAATAGATTCTACCGTTACTGCATTTTACAAATGAGAGAACTGGGGCTCAGCAAGATGAAGTCACACATCCAAAGTCATGTAGCTAATAAGAGATCAAGCAGAGACATGTTCTCAGCCCTCTCTGGTGCCACAGTTCTGGCTCCTACCCACTGCGGACACTGCCCCTCATTAGTGTTCACTGGAAGGATATGCTTGCTCAGAAACTCCCATGTTTTTAGCCTTATCATCAGATTGAACTCCACGAAACTGTTCGTTTTGTAGCTCAAAATCGGTCAAATGGTTTGACCTCATACAGTGAACATTAGATATTAATATCTGCAGCTTTTTTTCTTACCAAGATATTATTTCATTTTTGCTTTGTGTAACACATTTAGTCAATGACTGCTGAAATTATTATTACAAATTACAATATAACCAGTAGGACACAAACACCAGTCAGTCCTTTCAAGTACTTCCCCAGTTCTGATCTCAGTCTAGATATCGATTATATGAGAAACACATTGGAAAGATGTGACCCGGAATTCTCTCCCTTAAGAAAACCATTTCCAGATTGGCAAGTGTGACAGCTATGGATAATGATTTGTTTCTGCAAACCTGCAATGGTTTACTAGCACAGTATCTTTATTTCTTTTAAAAAGCGAACAAGACTAAATAACTCCAAGGAAAAAAAGAATAAAATAAAATGAATGCTATTTTTATTTACTACTGCTCCCTCAGGCAAGACATTGAAAACCAGAGTGCAGTGCCATTCACTCTCCTCCTTTTCACCTTCATTGATCCCTGTGTCTTTCCTTCCTGTCTTGGAGGGAAAGGTGTCCTGCTTCTTGAGGAACTCACCCTCCTATTCCTGTTCTTTATCATAGCTAGCCGCTGTCACTTCCTCGGGATACTCCTTCCCCTCTGTCTGTACCCCCAACTGCTCCCTCCTTCCTGGCTTTGCTCTCAGCACACAAACATATTCAGGGGGTCTCCTGTATCACATGTACATACACACAACCCCTTCCTTAAACTCTTTCCTTCTTTCTCTTCTGTTTGTTGCTGAAAGAATTCACTAAGTGACAGTTTCTGCCTATGTGTCCTTGCCCCCAGACCTCCTGCTCACTCATCAGCCCAAAGGACCCTGGCTGTTGCTCTCCCCACTCCGGAATCACTCTCAGGAATGTCACCAGTGACCTCCTGGTTCCTGGGCTCTCAGTTCTCCTTCTACTTGGTCTCTCCCTAGCCTGTGTTAATGTTTTCTCCTCCCTGGCCCAACACTGTCCCTGGGACTCACTAATACTAAACTTTCCCAGCTGTCTTACTACACCTCTGACTGTTTTCCAAGGCTCTGTTCTTCTCTCTCTCTTATTTATTTATTTATTTATTTATTTATTTATTTATTTATTTGAGACAGAGTCTCGCTCTGTCTCCCAGGCTGGAGTGCAATGGTGCGATCACGGCTCACCACAATCTCCGCCTCCCGGGTTCAAACGATTCCCCTGCCTCAGCCTCTGGAGTAGCTGGGACTACAGGCATGCACCACCACACCTGGCTAATTTTCGTATTTTAGTCAAGACAGGGTTTCACGATGTTGGCAAGGATATCTCTCAGTCTTATTTGCAGGTTCCTTCTTTGGCCTTTGTTGTTCCCTCTACTCTCCACCTTTTTCTTGTTGTTCCCTCTACTCTCTCTCTCCAATATACCTTGGGAGGCTCTACTTCAAATTAGCTTTTCTTCCCTCAAACCGACTTCCTTTTGCTCCCAATTTAGATCCATGCCATCTCCCAGCAGAAACCACCAGTCATTTTGACCTCCTTTCCGCATCTCCCTCTACAGCCTCACCTCATCTCTTAGCGCTCCTCCTGCACAGCCTGGCGACCCATCTAACCACACCACAGTTCTCCCCCGGAAATGGCCCATAGCCTTGATACCCGTACACAATGGTGTCCTTCCTTTACATCGCTCTTAACCTTCAGATGTCCACTCAAGTGTCACATACTTTGTGAGGCTTTCTCTCATCTTCCTAAGAACATTCATTTCCTCCTCGATGTTCCCAAATCACTTTGTGCACACTAGTAATGCAGCATACACCATCCTGGCACCCACGGTGTACAGTCCCGCCCCACTTCATTTCTGTTTCTGTCTTCATTGTTCCTTGAAGGAAGGGGCTGTCTTGCATTCCTCCCTGTGTCCTAGCTCATAGTGCGTCTCCAAAGATACCCACTTCGTTGAGCTAATCCATCTGTCTAGTAAGGTTTATATAGAATCTGCATTCGAAATAACGCTTATATTAAGTCATTTTTTGAGTCCTCTTGCACACTAATCATTCATTACGTAAAACCACAAAAACAGCTCAAGAGGTGATTACTATAACACTGTTTTTTCTTCCTGAAATAAGTGTTTTCACAAAATATAACCCTCCAATTCTTATCCACTGAAAGTTACCTGCACTGAACAAACAAAAGAGATTCTCTTGAGCACACCAGTTTCCCAAGTCAGCCAACTGCTTACTGTTGCTTTCCTGACTCCTCCTTTAAAAGCCCAAAATGACAAATTATCTCACAGGTCCCTGAGCAAATACTTCATTGCTTTCTGAAATGTCAGTGTTGTGTCTATTCCTACCCAGGTTTGCCTTGTTCTAAACCAATAGAAATATCTCCTCCCACCAGCTGACATTCTGTTTTATAAAATTCTTTTTATGCTTTCTTATTTTCCAGGATATAATTTCTTGGATGAGCCTCTCCTCATTTTCAAACTTTGGGGAATTAAAATCTCTGTAATTTCATTATCCCATTGAAAGACAGGGAGAAGAAGCTGAGCTCCAAAGAAGACGGCAATAAACATGAAAACTGGAGAAACCAGAGCCAAAGGCTTTTCCAATGGCAACATTTACTAAACGGCATCAAATACTAAAGTAATAAGAAAGTAGGTTAGCGATTAAAGACCTTATTATCTGACTTTAATGCTCATCAGAGCCCTGCAAGGTAAATGTCATTATCCCTGTTTAACAGATCAATAAATGGAAGTTCAGAGAAGTTTGTAATTGCCCAAGGTTACCAGATAATAAATGCTAGCCCCTGCCACGTGCTGGAGTGACCTGAAACAATTTTCTGAGGTAAAAACTGAAAAGCCTGAAGGTGCTCCCTCGGCTCACTGACATGTGGTTCCTGGCCAGGCACCATTATTCCCATAAGAATATGTCAATCCTATACTCTGCCTGCATTTATGCGAGGCACTGTGCTATAAGATCTTAATATATTTTCTCATGTAATTACTGAATGAGCTATGAATGGCCAGTATGATTTATCAAGTTATTTAATGAGTAGTAAATGAGGCAGTAATATCCTTACAGAGAAGGAAACAAAACTCAGGACCTGAAGTCAAGAAACAAACCCAAAGTCTTAAAGTTAGTGGAGCTGATGAACCAATCCTGTTCCCCACACGAAGCCCACGTCCTCAAAACTAACACTGCTGCATCCTTTGATGGTCATGGTGGCCAACACTGCCCTAAGTCAGCAGGAATCTTGCCTCAGAACATCACCAGGAACGCAGCTCTACCATTCTGAAATGTCATGGTAAGAAGTGGTGTTCAATTCTGTTAGCCTTCTAGGTCTTCTAAAACATATCCTTTTATCATGCCACCTAATCATACAGCTGCGTACCCTTCACTGTCCAGATTTCTCCTAGAAATGCCTGCCCTTACTAAACCACATCTGGGATTTCAGCATTCTCAGTGCTTCTTGTCTGTACTGTAAGAAGCAGGAGGATGCCATGGTGTAGCACCAATGCTAGGAAATCAGACAGCTGAGGTTCCGGTCCCAGGTCTGCCATTTACTAAGGGACTTGAGTGAGTCTGCCTCTCCGCTGTGTCTCAGTTTACTCGACTATAGAATGGGGATAATGACCCTGTCTTCCTCAAAGGGCTTCTATGACTCTTCATTGAATTAATACCTGTAAAGTGCTTAAAATTGTCCCAACTACATAGTAAAACTCAATATATATTAGCCAGGTATTTTATAGATTGTTAGATGACTCTATACTGTGAGAAGAGAGAAAGAGAATGAAAATCATGAGGGTGTAGCTTCCTTGAAGCTAAATGTAGAGAATGTTTCAAGCAGGGAGAAATCACATGCCTGAGCCTTTCAAAGGTCACTGAAAAAGTGGCCTTTGGGTTTGGCTAAAAGAAGGTCTTCAGTGAGCTTAAAAAAAATGTTTCATAACTCTGTGACTTATTTACCCAACAATGTCACATGTTTATGATTCCTTCCCATTCACTCAGATAAACATCTTTGGAAAATTAAATGCAATCCAAAATTTCATGTACTTTGACAGAAAAACAGTATGATAAATTGCAGATCAAGATAAATGAATCTTGCTTAAGTCATTGGCCATGGAAGCTAGAAGTACTTGGTATATACTGAAATATTTTTTTCTATTATCAGGTTTTCATTATTTAAAATGTTTTCCATTCTTTGCCTTTAGAAAAAAAAAATCCTTAACCTTTTTTAAAGGAAAACTCGCCAGAATAGCACGGACATGAATTTTTATTGTATAAATTACCCCAATCAAAACTTGTATTATTAACCTCTGATGTCTTCCTCCTTCCCTAGTGCTGAATCTAGGGCTAATTAATACCTATTTAAGCATTCAGCTTTTGCCCCAGAGGCCAAGATAAATTTGTCCACAAGGCAAGAATATATTTGCCCAAAAGTAAATCTCAATGAGAAAAGCATTACTTTTTTGGTATTTTATTTAGAATTTTGTTGGAAAACTATAGCAAAGAAAATTTAAAGAATGTAGAAAGAGGAAATAAAATCATGATACCACCTCTCTTAGGTCATCACTACTATTATTTGGGCTTTTAAGGTTTTTTCCTATGCACATTTTTATAAAACTTTAATTACGGTATACATGTAATGTCATATTGTATTTCTTAACACAACTATAAGCATTTTTCAAGTTGGTACATGGTCTTACATGTATTGTAATACATGTGTATTGACTGAACAATATGTAACTGAATGATTAACTTAACCATTTCCATAGTGGTGAGCATTAATACTGCTTCTATCTAGTCTGCATAATTTTAAATAACATTGTGATGAACACTTTGTTGCAAATATATTGTTCTCCATTTGTATTATTTTCTTAGCTTTAATTTCCAAAGACAGAATTGGGGGTCTACAGGTATAAATATTTAAGCCATTTTTTATTCATATTCCCAAACTGTCTCTAAAAGTATTGCACCAATTTCACTGCCAGCAGTATTCTAGGTGAGTAATCAATGTCACTAGATCCTGACTCTTTATTAAAAAGTTTTCCTATTACAATAGGCTTGAAGGAAAAAAAAAATACATACTTCATTGTGTTAATTTTTACTTCCCTTATTACAGAGAATGGTTATTTCTCATGGTTATTTTATACTTTTCCTTTGTGAGTCATCTATTCATTATCTGTTCATCTATTAAACCCTTTTTTATTGATTTGTAAGAGGCGATCTCTTTTACTCATAAAATTATTTAATACTCAGAGTAAGAATATTAGAATTATCCTTGATATTTTACTGATGTTACACTAAGCTGAATAGTGAAATCACCATCATTAATAGATGAAAATTAAAATATTGTAGGAACACTTCACCATTAAGTTCTGACATTACTTGAGGGACAATCTGGAGGCTTTAAAAGTCTGTACTTTCCCTAAAACTTACCTATCTGTTATAATTACAGTTATCTTTTGAAATTAAAAGCTTTCTTTAAATACAGCATGCCAGCCAATTAAAGATAAATTAATTATCTTATTCCCTATCTCTCCTTTGACCTTTAAAAGCACTGTTGAAATAGTTCAATGAATGCAAATAAAACTAATGAGTCTGCTACTCTAAAACTGATGCTTACACTAAATCTCAAATCATCTGATATTACTTAATATTAATATTATAATTAATATTAACAATATTAATCACCTAATTTCACTGAAAAATCACTAAGTGCCCGATAGTGTGCTAAGTGTTTTATATAAAATATCTAATTTTATTCTCATAACAAACCTCTGAGGTAGGTATTAGCTTTCCCACATTACAACTGAGAAAACGTGGGTCTGGAATGGCTAACGACCTGGGCAAAGCCAATCAGCTAGCGATGGGGTGGAATGAAAACCCAGGGCCTGTGTCCCTCACCACTAAGCATCTGGCCTTATAGTAATTGCACTGTATACTAATACTGATTCCAAGAAATTTTGAAAAGGACATTTTAGCAAGTGCATTTAGTACATATATTCCGGTTGGAAATTCCTCAACTGATACTTCCATTAATAAAGGATGGCATCACTGATTACATTTTTAAAGTTTAGCCTATGTAATTTACTATAATTTGAAACGTAATTTTTCATACTGGTAGTTTTAATAGAAGAAATGACATTTAGGTAGATAATATAAAATTCTCAAGTTAAATACTTTGCTCACTTTTGTGATATTTGCATACAGAGCATGAGATTGATTCAGATAAACTATGTATCCTGGAAATTGATCCAATGGCCACATCTTCTAACCATTTTCAGAGGAGCTACAACCTAACCTTTCAAATAGTGGGGATGAAATGGGGCAGGATAAATAAAAGAACCCTGGCTCAGAACGGGAAGAGACACCCCTAGAGGAAAGCCAAGGTATCATTCCCTACAGCAGCTGCAGAATTCTTCCCCCGGGAAATATCCCCAGCATTGCGCAGATTTAATAAGTTATTTCTCGCATTTGGTTATCTGCACTCTGATTCCTGTTGATTGAGCCCATGCTTCTGAACTCTACATCACCCTCTTGTGTGCTCTAATCAGTAACAACTCAACGCCTGTAACGAGGGCTTACAGATTCAAGGCAGCATCCTAGGCCACTGTGGGGAATGTTAAGATGGACAAGACACAGATGCTGCCTTCAAGGGCTTTACAATTTAGGGGTTGGAGATGTAGGTGTGTGTGTCCATATGCTCACGTGTGCACCCGGGAGTTCAAATAAAGGCAAGAGAATCCAAATGAAGGAACTGGTAAACGCTCTGGGAGGAGATGGTATTTCAGGTGCTACTGAAGAGTGGTAATTAGTTTAATAGGTAGGGAGGGGAAATGGGGAAGGCCTTTCAATGAATGCGAACAGCGTGCATTAAACTAAGGATATAGAAAAGTGTACAGCAATTTTGGAAAATCATAAGCAGTCAGGCTAGATTAGAGCACAGAATTTGTGTATGAGAATTGTGAGAACTAAGACTGAATAAAAAGGAGAGTCAAGTCATGGATGACCTTGACTGCCAAAGAAGTAAGCTTTAGAAATTTCATTCAGAGAAGCCACTGGAGGTTTTGGAGAAAGGGAACAATAAGATTAGAAATGCACCTCAGAAATAGAATGGATTGCATAGGAAATCACATAGAAGCACATAAAACAGACTGCTGATAGGAAGTTATTAAAAAAAAAAAAAGAGGAGCCGGGCGCGGTGGCTCATGCCTGTAATCCCAGCACTTTGGGAGGCCGAGGCAGGCAGATCACAAGGTCAGGAGATTGAGACCATCCTGGCTAACACGGTGAAATCCCGTCACTACTAAAAATAAAAACAATTAGCTTGGCTTGGTGGCGGGCGTCTGTAGTCCCAGCTACTCGGAGGCTGAGGCAGGAGAATGGCGTGAACCCGGGGGGCGGAGCTTGCAGTGAGCCGAGATCGCCACTGCACTCCAGCCTGGGCGACAGAGCGAGACTCTGTCTCAAAAAAAAAAAAAAAAAAAAAAGAGGAAAGGGGCCAATTGTAAATACACTTTAGTATCTAAGCTAGAAACAGTCTCAACTAGGGAATGGCAATAATAGCAAAGGGGATATTTAAGAAATGTTGTATCCCAGAAAATCTCAATAATGTGGGACTCCCTGGATACAGGGGAAAGGAAGAGTCAATGTAACTTTATATCTTGAGAGACAGAAAAGAAAGTATTCAAGAGCAGATTATTTTCAACATAGATCATTGGATAAACCTGGAATATGGGGATTGCTATGGGGTGAACTGTGTCCCCCCACCCAAAAAAGATACGTTGAAGTCCTAATCCCTAGTATCTCGGAATGCAACCTTACTTGCAAATAAGGTGGTTTTGCAGATGTCATTAGTTAAAACAAGGTTATACTGAATTAGGGCAGGCCCTTAGTCCACTATGAGAAGTATCCTCAAAAGAAGAGAGAGACATGCAGGGAAGAGGGGTGCCATGTGGAGACACAGACATGCAGAGGGAAGACTACCATGGATGGTGGAGGCTGACTGAGGTGCTGCAGCTGAACACCAAGGAGCATCCAAGATTACCGGCCAACACCGGACGCTAGAAGAGGCAAGGAAGGATCCTTTCCTGCACGTTTCAGAGGCGCATGGCCCTGCCGACACCTTGGTTTAGGACACTAGAACTGTGAGACAATAAATTTCTATTACTTTAAGCCACCCAATGTGTGGCACTTTGTTACAGCAGCACTGAGAAATTACTATAGCAATGTTTTTCTATTTATAAAACAGGCAACTATAATCTCTCCACCAAAGGGTAACCACTGTTGACACTGTGTGTATATCCATCTAGACTTCATGGTGTAATTTCTTTTAAATGGAACTTGCATTGTTTATAGTATTTTGTATCCAGATAATTTTTTTGTTTTTTGTTTTTTTTTTGAGATGGAGTCTTACTCTGTCGCCCAGGCTGGAGTGCAGCGGCGGCATCTCAGCTCACTGCAGCCTCTGCCTCCCAGGTTCAAATGATTCTCCTGCCTCAGCTTCCCAAGTAGTTGTGATTACACACACACGTCACCACGCCCAGCTAATTTTTGTATTTATAGTAGGGACGGGGTTTCACCATGTTGGCCAGGCTGATCTCAAACTCCTGACCTCAGGTGATCCAACCGCCTTGGCCTCCCAAAGTGCCGTGATTACAGGCGTGAGCCATGGTGCCCAGCCTGTATCCAGGTAGTCTTTATTTAGTGGACTGGCTAGAATTCTGTCACATGGATGTCCCACCATCAATTTCCTGTTGGTAAGCATATCAACTGTCTATGAAGTATCTTCTTAGAAAAGTCTTCAAACAACCTACATGCCAAAAGGAAATAGTAATAGATTTGCTGTCCACATTTACTCACTCAAGTTCCCCTTAAGAATATAGACATATATGTTTATTCACATTATATATTATGTTATACATTATATATACTTATATAGTTTAGTACATTTAGATCTTTTACTTAAGTCCTTTATCAAAAACTTTCTTCATATTCAAAATACAGCATAGAATCAGAGTGCCCAAGAGGGTCCTTCATGGACATCTAGTCTAGAGTAACACAAGAACCAGAAAATTGGGGCATCCTGCTCAAAGTCACAGGGGACCCACTGGGACAGGAATCCAGTCTCATTTCCAATGCTATTACTGCTTGATGTACTGTCATAAAAATGATATAAGAATCATTTTAAAAATAGGTGTAGATCTTCCTCTCAAGCTTTGTGGTAAAATGTAGACCTTCACTGGAAATCTATCTCTGTTTATTTTTTAAAACTGTAAATATTCTGTCAATATTCTACTGATAGTGAAAGGAGACAGACAAATTCCTACGCAGACAGGGACAGGTCCCGGGTGAAACCTAACCTTCAAACCAAGGAAAATCTAAAGCCTGAAAACCAAGCTTCCAGTTCCCAATAGAGTCCGCGCCCAGAGTGAGAAATTCTATCCCTGGCTTACCCACTCTAATGATTGGTTCACTCTGAATGATGCCTCTTAACCAAACCAATGGTGCTTTTTCCAAGACCACCCATGGACCAATTAGCACACACTCCCCCATTCTAAGCCCATAAAAAGCCCAGACTCAGCCTCACAGAGGGCTACCAGCTTTCAGGGTCCCCTCTTGCCACTGAGAGCTTTCCTTCTGTCACTCAATAAAATTCTTCTCTGCCCCACTCACTCTCCAGTGTCCGCGTACCTTATTCCTCTTGTTGTGGGACAAGAACCTGGAACTCACCAAGCTGTGGACAGAAGGCGGGAACGAAAGAGCTGTTAACACTCCTGTTTGCCGAGCTGCAGGTGGCAGAAACAAAAGAGCTGTAACCCTCTAGTTCGCTGAGCTGCAGGTGATAGGAATAAAAGAACTGTAACCCTCTGTCCCGCTCACCAACCTACGAGAACAAAGAAGCCATAACGCCACCACTAGCAATTTCACTGCTAGTAAAGCTAGTTGTCTTCAGATAACAAGTTATCTTCAAATAACATTTTATTCTCTATAGAATTAATTGAGTCATTTTCAGATATCTTAAGAAAAAATATATATTAAATTCCAAATACAGGCATTATCCAGCTGCTAATGAATGTTGTAGTTCTTCATGAAAGTTTTCCAGGTTCTTCACATCCTTTGGTTGCAAAATACAAAGTTGTGCCTTATATTTCTGTCATGGACATAACATTTTTAAACTGCCATTATAGGGGAGGATTGTGTCAATTTTTTAAAAATATGCATTATATTTTATTTAACTGATCCAAATACAATGTTTGCTTTTTAAAAATAAGATGATGGTGCATCATGAATTCATCTTTTGGTTTACTCTTCTCTGATGCCCTGAGTCACTGGCAGCTTTGGGACAAACAACTTGGCTTTTCTCACTTGAGAGAGATCTATAATTCTTATTGTGAATGCATGTCACTTTAACATGGGGTGAGCATTTTCTCCCAAAACAGCAAAATGGGAGGTCACACTATTGTGGCTATAAAGAAAAATGAAAAATGCTATAAAAATGAAGGCATGAAAAAAATGATCATGAGCTACTCTCATAATAAAAAATAAACTTTCATGTTGTGTCCTTTGACACACAGCATAATGAAGCAGGCACTAACAGTTCAGAGTAGTCTAAAAATCACCAAGAATAGTTTTCTACTGCATCAAAAAGGTGTTATTTTTAGCACCTGAGAGCCTGAATCATCAATAATTGGCATTCTAATGTGAAAGTTATCAAGATCTGTTAATTTAAATGATCTTTGATCAATTCCCTGCCAAGTCTAGTTTGTTTCCCTGTCCTTCAAACACACTGTTTCCTATTCCATTTTCTAAATGAGAGACTATTTTACTACGAAGGCAAAAATGTTCTTTAAAGACAACTGAATTTTGTTTTTTGTTTTGGAACCATCCTCTTCTCCTTTACATCTAATAAAGAGGATGTGTTTTCTCAGTCTTGTTTTCCTCTCATACATAAAGAATATATTGTCCCTTAGTATATTTCACCTTGCAGTCACCATATGTTTCCTGGTTTTATCTTTTCATGCCATCATTGATATGCCTTATTTCTAGTTTAATGCTTACTCTAATTCCTAATCTTTACTCTTGGACATTTCCAATGTGAAGCTCTGTGTAGCCACCTGGGTTTCATCCTGTTCTCTTCATCCTCTTGCCATCCTTATAAGTATTGTTGCTTTAACAAATAATCTAATTTTCATGGGTCCTTCCACTTACAGGTCATTTTCTTATATTTAAATCACTAAAGTCAACTTTCCTGAAATTCATTACCTTTAGGTTGCTGTTTCCACTTCTTTGATAGTCTTTGTGTAAACATCAATCTTTAAGCGCATTTTCTTAATTAACTGAAGTGTTCACTTAAGAAATAGCTCCAGTTTACAGGTCAAAAGTCAGAAATAGCTAAATACTAGCACAATCTCACCTCCCTTTTTGCTCTGTCTCTATTTTTGTCTCTCTCCACAGACCCTACTCACAGGTATTTCTGCCTGACCATGTTCAAGATATACTCTCCCACCATTGAATTAATTGACTGTAAGATATATTTAATCTCTCATTGAATATATAGTTTTGTCCAATACACACTTAACAGCAAGTCCTCAATATGATCAGTAGGTTCTTGGAAATTGTGACTTTAAGCAAAACGATGTGTAACAAAACCAATTTTACCATAGGCTAGTTACTATATAAACAAGAGTTAAGTTGCTATGGTATGTTTATGGTCACAGAAACACCACCAAACTTCTAAAGAAAGAACCAAAACACTTCTAATATTAAACACTGAAATAAATGTGAGCTATACATACATTTAGGAAAGATTAAGACAGACAAGGAAGATAATTATCCAATTTTTGGGTCATCAGTGAGTGACAACAGTCACAGTGGTGGTGATGAAATTAGTGAATAAATGCTTGCAACTTGAAAATTGTCTGGAGCACCTCCTACCACCACACAGTTCGAAAACAAGCAATAACACATATCATAGGCTTGCTGAGTGCTTTCATACCACATTGTTTATTGTTATGCATTTGTATGGTTATTGTATATGTTACAAATTTTTGTTTTGCAATCATTTATACTCATTCACTCACTCATTCATTCATTTTCCAAATTGTTTATTCCAGTTAAGAATGACAGATGGCCAGAGTGTCTCCCTGTAGCTCAGGGTGCAAGGTGGGAACCAGCCCTGGACAGGACACCATCTCATCCCATCACAGGGTGCACTCACACTCACTCAGATTGGGACTGTGCAGACATGCCAATTCACCTAG
Organism: Macaca mulatta; assembly: GCF_049350105.2. Lineage (NCBI taxonomy): Eukaryota > Metazoa > Chordata > Mammalia > Primates > Cercopithecidae > Macaca > Macaca mulatta. The sequence goes on along the minus strand of NC_133422.1, from coordinate 90,868,627 downwards.
CTTTGAGCTGTGGAGGGAAACCAGAGTGCTTGGAGAAAACCCATGCAGCCAGGGGTTGGGGAACATGCAAACGTGCAAACTCCCAGAAGACAGTGGCCCCAGGCAGGAATCAATTTATTTTTTCTCGACAATGTTATAATGAAACAATATTGAACAAAACAACTTAATGCAGGACCTACTGTGGAAGGATGGTTAGTGACTCTTCAATTTCATTATGACTTCTTATCGTGACAACTAAAACCTGGGAACCTCTGTAAGAGACAGTTAAGTTGGTCAAAGGGCAAGTTAGCTGTGATTTGAGTGATTTGGGGCAACCTGAAAAATACAGGATAAAATAGGAAAGATACACAGCCTTAATGTATTAATGAAAGTGGATTTATTATGAATGATACTCACTACAATGATTAATTAAGCTAATCCTTTATTATGTGCTCTGCTGATCACCATCAAGAATGTAAATACATGTTTGCTCTGTTTTCAATTAAAATGTGTGGAATTACAGAAATGTGAGAAAATGAAAGTTTGACTTTTACAAGGTCCTTCAACCATACTTAATCACTTTGCTGACTTTTCTTCATCTTTCCGCATCTCAGTTCCTTATCTGGAAAGTACAATAAACTTTCCTGTGTTGGTGATGATAAATGGTATAACAATCTTCTTTTGCAGCTGAATTCTCCAAGTCAATACCACCTTCTGCCCGATCCATGATTCAGCTCTATTTGACAGTTCAACACTAGCTAATACAATTATTTCCTTATTAAATGTACTAACCCCTGTGTTCTCTGAATTTCTTTAAATAACTTTAAAGAAACCATAAAGTACTCAATAAATAATTTTTCCAAGAAATGTATTCTCAGAGTGATTATACCTGTGTATGAATTCATTTATAAAACTGCCTTTCTTTCAAGCTGACGTGAGAGTCCTAGGAAACAGGGTCAGGCAGGAATGAGAAGAGACGCCATCTTTATATCATGATTGATAACTGTATCTTGAACAAATCCAAATACATATTAGGAAGCATCTATCACAAGTTTCTGTTTATTTGAACATCAGGGTTTTCTACTATATTTAAATATTCTTTTTTAAAAGAATTTTATTTATAAGCAATTGCAAGATTGCATCTAGTCTATAAACTACATGAGATGAGGTGTTTTTATACATGACTATTTGATAGTGAACACGACCTGAAAAAGAACTTGGATCTGTAGCATTTCCACTTTCAACCCTCTCAGGATTAAGGTTTATCTCTTAATTCTGATGGAAATCTCCTATGCATTGAATAAAAGTGGTGAGTGTTATTCTATGTGCTGGGAAGCTAGCTTCATAGAATTATGTTAGTAATGAGGTATTTATGCATCAAAAGTTTGGAAGCTGACTTTTCTAATAACTTTTTTACAGTATACTTAGTAATCTTAATATAATCAAAGAATTGGCCTCTGATATTAACTATGTTCTACTAAACTATAAAACACACTCAGGTGAAAATTACAAATATGTTCTATACTAGATTTTTAACATAAATGATTAATTCTCATAACTCTGCCAAACAGGTATTTTATCCTCCTTGAACTGATGAAGAAATAGCTCTTGCCAAAGCCATATGGTTAGGCAACAGCAGAGGTAGATTTTGCACCCCGCTGTGTCTGATGCCAAAGCTTTTCACTATATCATGCTGCCTTTATTTTCAATTAAGTTTAGGATTCCCCCAAGTTAATGAGAAACACACATACCATAAATTAAAATCAACAGTACATTGAAAGCCTGATTTTAACTAACAGCTTTTGGGCAAAACATTTTTCTAATGTTAATACGAAAAACATTGACTCATCTAACTTGCTTCTTCCATTGCCCCCCCTCTATCATCCAACCCCATTAGGATGCTGCTAAGCTCTGATATGAACAGAAGGTAGACAGTAGCCAGAGAAAGGAAAGAAACAGAGGGCCTGAATTATCTACAAACTGTGTAACCAGCTCCCAAACCATCAGGAGTGAACTTAATTAAATGGTTTGTTTAAAGTGTGTCTAAAAAGGGAAAATAATTCATTTTTAATTAGGACAATCTTTTTTTTTTGGTAAATGGTAAAGTACTTAAATCATAGTATTATTTTTAGACATCTCCTCACTTTAAATAATTTAGAAATTCAATTATAATCATTTGCAATAAACCACTTAAAAATACTTAAGGTTCTTCTTGAAACTACCTTGTCTGCTTAAAATATATATTATATATTTATATAAACATATATTTATATGTTTGCTTAAGAAAAGTATACTTATATATTAGTATATTATGTTTATATATTTTTTAACAGACAAGGTAGTTTCAAGAATATATATCAGATAATCAGCCTAAATACAAAATGGTTAAGAGACATTTCTGTGTCACTATTTTTACTCAAAGTTTTTGTTTTGATCTGTCAAAAAGTTTTGGTGAGCTCTGTGGATTTTCAGAGCTCATTATCTTATTTCATAGTGATATTAGCTTCATTTTACTATGATAGTGAGGCATTTGATGGCTGCTATCAATAGGTTCTGTGTTCATCCACAGAGACACTTCAAATGAAGTGAAAAACATTTGCCGATTACATTATGTTATGATAGTGAATGATTTTAAAAGATGTCAAGTTCTGCTTAATGAGTTTTATATGAAATAGCATTTACATTAGGGGAAAGTGTGGGGGAGGTAAAAGATGTAAGTCATCAGAATTTCATTTATTTTTAAATACAATTAAACTCTCGGAAAGCATCACCACTTTAACTCTGAAATATCTTTTAAAGACATTACTGAAATATCATTATTACCATTTTTTTATTTTCTAATACATCCCTGAAAATGAGTTCACTTTAATAAGTGGAACGATTTATGAAGCAAAATAGGCTATAAGTACACAAGAAGGATAAAATATTTAATTGCACTAATTATACTTTCATGATACACCATTGTTTCTGACATATATGTTTACCACATTTCTAAACTTCTATAATAATACTGTGGTAAGAGATGTTCACGTGTATCGTAACTACCCATAGCCACAGTTCACACATCTTTTTGCCACAGGAAAATTAGAGGACAATATATTCCCTTCCAATCATACAAAGTAAAATGCATGTACTTGTGAACGTTATATTAATACTGTATTGAATGGCCGGGCGCGGTGGCTCAAGCCTGTAATGCCAGCACTTTGGGAGGCCGAGGCAGGTGGATCACGAGGTCAGGAGATCGAGACCATCCTGGCTAACATGGTGAAACCCCGTCTCTACTAAAAATACAAAAAACTAGCCGGGCGAGGTGGCAGGCGCCTGTAGTCCCAGCTACTCGGAGGCTGAGGTGGGAGAATGGCGTGAACCCGGGAGATGGAGCTTGCAGTGAGCCGAGATCGGGCCACTGCACTCCAACCTCGGCCACACAGCGAGACTCCGTCTAAAAAAAAAAAAAATATACTGTATTGAATATAATAGCATCCATTTACACTTTGTGGGTTTTTTTTTTTTTTTTTTTTTGAGACGGAGTTTTGGTCTGTCGCCCAGGCTGGAGTGCAGTGGCGCAATCTCGGCTCACTTCAAGTTCCGCCTCCCGGGTTCACGCCATTCTCCTGCCTCAGCCTCCCGAGTTACAGGCGCCCGCCACCGCGCCTGGCTAATTTTTTCCATTTTTAGTAGAGACGGGGTTTCACCATGGTCTCGATCTCCTGACCTTGTGATCCACCCGCCTTGGCCTCCCAAAGTGCTGGGATTACAGGCGTGAGCCACCGCGCCCGGCCCCATTTACACTTTGGTTGAGAGTTGAGGCATCTGCCTTAGGAGTCACTGACTCAGTACCAGATTCTTTTCAGTCTTTTTTTTTTTTTTTTTTTTTTTGAAAGCAGTCAGAATGGTCTTACTGAAATTTTTTAGTACAATGTTAGAGGATCTTAAAATTTTATATTTTAAACCAATACAAGCACTGCAAATGATATATTCCTGAATCTAGTTGATGTAGTATCTAAAAAGAAAAGCGACCATATGAATATCTATAAGTTGACTAATGTAATTTAAGTTGGAGGCTAAACAACTTTGGTATATTCATATTTCTCTGGCTCCTGTTTTTGGCCAGATAAATGCCAAGTCCACCCCCATTCAGTAGAATTGGACAGGACCAATGTATTTGGTGGTCTCACTTAAGTTTCCACGCCAGGAGCAGCAAGAAATGTACAACTTCTGGGATTAAGTTGCTCCAAGACAGTCTTCATCACCTTTGTGAACTGGAAAAACCAAATAGTCAAGGTCTGAATTTCCATTGTGTGTGGCTAAGTCCAGTCTCATTGGTTCATAAAAGTATTCTGAAGGACTTTAAAATACAAAGGTGGGGCTAAATAATGATAGAAACCATCAGTTCTTAATTCAGAGAATGACAATGCAGGTTCCTATATCCTTTTTAAAAATCTGAGATCATTATTTTAAAACTAGCTGTATACATTCTTAGGCTTTAAATTTAATGTTAGCTGAAATGATTACCTTTAAGTCGATTGGCTTTACGCCTTGGCGACTGCTCAATATAATTTTGGAATTTTAGGAAGCAGCATTTCAGGTAAGTGACAGTTACGTTTTAGAAGAGGTAATTTTAAAAATGATCCAGAACTACACTGCTCTGATATGTCTGATGTACACCCCCCAAAATGTGTCAGTGTCCATATTAAGCTAAATAAAATTTGGTCCAAATTAAGCACAATAACCAAGATGGTTTATCTGAAACTGAGTTACCAAAAAAAAAAAAAAAGAAAAATTCAAAATCCATGGTATGAGAATTATAAATTTTCCAAGGTTCACTCCAAAGTAAAAGGCTAATTAATTCTATACAGGGTTTTACCCAAACGTCCATAGGCATTTTCATATATATTTACACAGAAGGCTTTAATCTGAAGTCACCTTTGGCAACCTCAAAATACATAAACTATGACTTCCACAATGAAATTATGTACTTGAAAGTTGTCGCCTCAAAGTACTGAAAGAACAAAGGAAGAGATCACATGTACCCGTTAAAAGTCAAAATGACAAAAATGTTTCTCATTTAAGACAGTTCACTTAAAGACCAAATAACCACCACCATTTCCCCAAAAACTGGAAAGAAATGATCTTGAGCTTTAGAACGGGAAACAATAAATCTTAGCACATACAAAGATCGGATGCTTTTGCCAGTGATTAACCTATCACTGCTGAGTACCTACAGCTACATCCAGTAAACAAAAACAAGTCAGAAGTCAGAGTAGGCTTGCTGGACACTTCCCGTTCTGGATTTATAGCGGGGCATGGCTGAACAGGTAGGACACGGATTCGCCACTGTGTGCCCTTCGGATTGCTTCAGCCAAGATCATGGAAATGTCAGTGACCTGAATCTTGGTGCAGTGTTTCATTTTGTCCTCTTGCAGAATTGTGTTTGTGACGACCACAGCCTCAAAGGCAGCATTGTCTGTATAATGTATAATTACCTTCAAATATTCTGGAAATAGCTGGTCCAGACAAGATCCCATGGATAAGGGCAGCATACACTTTGGTGGCTCCAGCTGACAGCAGCTTGTCCGCGGCATGGCAGACGGTGCCGCATGTGTCGGCCATGTCATCCACGAGGATGGCCACGCGGTCCTTCACGTCGCCCACCAGGACCATCCGGTCCACTTCATTCGCCTTCTTCCTCTCTTTGCGGATCAAAGCAAATTCCACATTCAACCTGTCTGCGATTGACGGGACCCTGTGGCTCCCCCTGCATCACGTGAAACAATGATATACAGTTCTTCCACTCAGCAATGTTTTCCCGAATCCACTGCAGGACTGCGGGCTCCGCATACAAATTATCCACAGGAATATCAAAGAATCCCCGTATCCGAGAGGCATGCAGGTCCATGGTGACGATGTGATCCGCCCCAGCCACCGACAGCATATTGGCCACAAGTTTTGCGGAAACTGGGGCACGACTCTTGTCCTTTTTATCTTGTCAGGCATATGGGAAACACGGGATCACGGCAGTCACCCTGGATGATGATGCGATCTTGCAGGCATTGATCATGATGAGGACCTCCATCAGGTTGTCGTTCATTTCCCCGCAGCGCTCTGCATGATGTAGACATCTTCCCCTCTCACACTTTCCCCAATCTCCACGCTGGTCTCCTGGTTGCCGAACTGCTTGGTGACCACCTTGCCCAGTTCCAGGCCCAGGCGGTCGGCCACGTGCTGGGACTGGTCCTGATGCGAGCTGCCGCTGAACAGCACGATGTTGGGCATGGTGGGGCGCGGGACTCCGAAGGGCACACGGCGGCGGAGGAAGTGGCAGAGGCAACAGCGACGCGGAAGGCTGCTGCTGCTTTTTCCAGTCTCATTTCAACTTCACTAATATTGGATCTTGGATGCAAGATAATTAATTGTTAGTTCTTTGGGAAAAGTGTTTTCCAGGAGAATGACCTATCCAAAAAATACAAAAGGACAGTGCTACTAAAAATAAGTGAGAAAAAAATGTATAATTACCTTCAAATATTTTTAGACAATGCTTTGTTTTGTTAATTACCCCAACTCTAATTTTAATGGAAATTGATGACTGTATTGATTGATGCTGTCACTTTCATTTCCTTTCAGTATACTAATGGATGAAAATAAGTATTGAAAATATTCATTTCTTCAGGCTCAAAATATAGTTGACCCTTGATTAGCTCTTGAATTTCTCCATGACGCCTATCTTGAAACCATTCACCTCCTCTGGCCACTTTTTTGTTTTGTTTTGTTTTGTTTTTGCCATGACCACAATCATTTTCATGATTCCTTGATTGGCTCTGTCATAAATCTGGTAAAGTCATGCATATCTGGACACAGTTTTCTTCAGCAGGAATTTAGTGATTTCAGGCTTGATGGCATTTACAACTTTATTCTGTAACGATGGCATTTTCAAAGATGTCACCTTTCTAGACTTTCATGATGATCTCTCTCTCAGAGTTCTCTTCCATAGTGTTGACAATTCTTTCCATACAGTACTGAGCGTAATGAGCCTTAAAGGCCCTTATGACCCCCGATCTAAAGGCTGAATTAGAGACACTGAGTATGGGAGCAAGTCGACCACTATGGAACCTTCAGTGTTGAACTCATGCATTTTGGGTAGCCAGGGGCACTGCCCAATATCAAAAGAAATTTGAAAGACAGTCACTAGGCCAGGCATGGTAGCTCACATCTTAATCCCAACACTTTGAGAGGCTGAGGCAGGTGGATCACTTGAGGCCAGGAGTTCAAGACCACCTACTACAAAAACTAACAAAAATTAGCTGGGCATGATGGTACACACCTGTAGTCTCAGCTACTTGGGAGGCTGAGGTGGGAGGATCACTTGAGCCCAGGAGTTTGAAGATGCAGTGAGCCATGATCATGCCACCGCACTCCAGCCTGGGCAACAGCGTAACAGAGCAAGACCCTGTTTCTTTCAAGAAAAAATAAAAGTCCTTTACTGGCAAGATACTTTCTGACTTTAGGAATAAAGCATCTTTGGAACCAATCCTAAAATAAAGTTCTTATTGTCCAGGCATTCTTGTTGTACAACTAAAAGACTGCCATCTGGTGTTAACTTTTCCTTTCAAGACTTCAAGCTTAGCAGCTTCATAAATTCAGTCCTCATCATAAACCCAACTGCATTTGCACAGAACAGTAGAGTCAGCCTGTCTTTTCCTGTCTTAAATCCCTTGTCTTCCTAATACAAATCTTTTGTGACATTCTTTTGTCCAGAATAGGACACTTTTGTCTTCATTAAAAACCTGTTCTGGCAGATATCCTTTCTCCTTGTTGATTTTCTTGCTGGCATCTGGGAACCTGTCAGGAAAAGCTGCTTCTCCTGTTATGTTGACATTTTTTAAGACAAATCTCTTTCTAAAATTATTAAACCATCCTTTGCTGATAGTAAATTCTCCAGCTTTGATCCTTCACTTTCCTTTTTCTTTAAGTTGTTTTGTAGTGATCTCAATTTTTCTTCAATCATAGTAGAGTCTGTAGGTATGCCTTTCTTATAGTGATCTCAATTTTTCTTCAATCATAGTAGAGTCTGTAGGTATGCCTTTCTTATAGTAATCCTGCACCACATAAAAGCTGCATTTTTGGTATGAGATAAAAAGGATTTTGTAAAAAGTACAAGGTTTTCTCACCTTCTGGTGTAACTACAGCAATGGCTTCACAGATTTCCCCCCCTTTTTTTTTTTTTTTTTTACAATGGTCCTTAAGCAAAATTCATTTATCTTGAAATGGCAGGAAACCATATCTGCAGACCTCCGTCAATGGTACATATCAAGCAATTAAACTTTTTCTTGTAATGTCATGACATCTCTCTGCTTCTTGGGACCACTTCCAGCATCACTAGTGCCATTACATTTGGGTCCCATGGTGTTAGTCAAGGTTTACAGTGTTGCATTACATATTATGAAAAATATACCAGAACCAAGAGAGATCACTTTTTACTGCAATAAGCAACTTACCAGAGAGATGAACAGCTCTCTAGTAAACTGAATTAGTGTCACATGGCGTTTTAAGCATATACAACACTTGAGCTCATTGCAATAGTCATAGAAGGTGGTTACAAAATTATTACAGTAATATATACTACAGTTAATTTCATGCAGTTATGATTTAATACTGCATCTTTATGTTTTACATTTGTGGCACCACGTATGGTATGTGTTTGTTTGCATATGTTTTGATATATTTTAACTTTTTATAATAGATCTGTGTATATTTTATGGTAGCGTATAATAAAATAGACTGGTATCTATGCATATTTTATATATTCATCACCTATCTAACTTTTTCTTAATTTTTTGAAATTTCTAGGCTATATGGTTCATCTGCGAGGTTTTTCAAATTGTCCCATATCTCAAAAAAACTTTCTGATATATTTATTGAAAATAATCTGCATATAATTAGAACCAAGCAGTTCAAACCCATGTTGTTTAAGGGTCGACTGTGGATACTTGGTTTTAGGCCCAAGTACTGCACCCAAATAATGCACTAAACTTTATGTGTCTTGAGAACAGAGATACCACTCTTTGCTTTTTAAAACAATTTTTCCTAGAGGCCTGCTAACACGAGATAGGCAATTATTATTTAGTTAAAGTAAGTAAAATTAAATATATAAACTTTGTAATCATTGTTTATGTTTCATATACTGTAGTCCTATGCAAAACTCATGAAGAAAAATTACTCTTCACCTCTTCATGATGTATACTTCACCATGAATTATAATTTTATAAGAAGTATAATTTCCTTATATATAACAAATTACTTTATACATGGATTTTTTTTTCCTGAATCTTACAGTATTTCAGGAAAAGGGTTTCATTCCCAACTGACAACAGGGAAGATCAGCTCATCCTTAATTCATTAAATGCCATTTTTTACCCGCTTACATTCATCAAATTATAGGATTCATTATAACAGGGATGTAGAGTTATGGCTTTAGCTCTTTTTGTTCTAATCCTTTTTTCATGTATTCTTTCCTTTGATTTGCGACCTTCATTACCAAGAGAGCTCACATAATGCGTTCAGTTCAGTTCCAGGAGGCTAAGCAGTCAGCTACTGAAGGAATTATTTCACATACCCTAGTTATTAATATGATTACTCAGAACACTTACATTAATATCCAAAGTATTCTAGCACTTTCAGAAAAAAAACAGTGCTTCTTTATCACAACTTTTCCTTTCACTTGGAGAATACATTCTTAACTATTTACAATTCAAATCTTCAAGTGAAAATTCCTCAGCCAAGTGGAAATGTATTATAAAATGTTTGCTGAATACTTAGATCAACTAATTCAAGGCTTGCTTTACTATTTTTCTGATTATAAAATAATGTATTCTGATTTTACTAAATTTAGAAAATATAAAATAGTATAAATTAAATAAATCACCTATAATCATGCATACCCAGAAATAACCATATTTTAATATGTTTCCCTCATTTTTTTCTATATATGTTAATGGCATTTTGTGTGTGCCAATTTAAATTCAGTCTGTATTAATAATTTTATATCATTTTTTCCACATAACATTGTATCTCACATAAGTACTTCCCTTGTAATTATTTTTCAAACGCATTATTTTAATTTTAACACAACATAGATAGGCCATAATTTATTTTAATATCCACTTAACCATGCTCTACAAATGCAAATAAATACATATTGGCAGAAATCTGATACTGTGGTTGATAGGATTGGGTGAAAGTTAGGACAGGAGAGAAAAATTTTAAAGGGACACCAGGTAACTTTTAGAAATGATGGATGTCTTCATCATCTTGGTTGTGGTGATGGTTTTATGGTACAAACATGTGAAAATGTATCAAATTTTATGAACTGTAAATATTCTTTGTTATTATATATCAACCATACCTCAACAAAGCTCATAAAAGAAGTTTTTTCAATTCTCTTATTGCAAGTAGGTTAGTTTCAATCTTTAGCTGGTATAAAGTGGTAACAAATATAATTCACTACTTTATTTCAAAAAGAATATAACTTTGAACATGTAAAGCTATTCATAAATTTGAGGCAGTGACATTTCAATTCCTGTGCAATTCATAACAGATTTCGTAAATTACTTTTAAATTTACTGAAACTCATTTTACTAAAACCCTCACTAAACTTTCATAGATGTCCAGAGCATTCCACTTTACCCTACTGGTCTAAAAGTATTGGGGGCAAAATCAGGTAAACTATTAATTGCTGTCATTAAAGCTCGCACATTCATTGAAGACTTTCCAGGAGCCAGACACTTACTTATCAGCATTTTACACGGCACATCAATTATCTTCTTACTTGTTTCTTTCAATAAAAATAAGCACAATGATGTAAAAACATGACAATATTAAGTAATGAGATCAGTAGGAAGCTTGCCTAAAGAATTCAAAGTTCTTTAAAAATGTTCAGGATTGTCCTTGCAACTTCCTTACCTGCTCCCCTGGGCAGCCTGAAGCAGGGATGGGCCTTGTAGGGTCAAATGCTGACATGGTGGCCCACAGCCGCAGAAAGGCCAGGCCTGTAATCCCAGTACTTTGGGAGGCCAACGTGGGTGGATCACAGGTCAGGAATTCAAGATCAGTGTGGCCAACATGGTGAAACCCCGTCTCTACTAAAAACACCAAAATTAGCTGGGCGTGGTGGCACATGCCTGTAATCCCAACTACTCGGGAGGCTGAGGCAGAAGAATTGCTTGAACCCAGGAGGCAGAGGTCGCAGTGAGCTAAGATCACATCACTGCACTCCAGCCTGGGTGACAGAGTGAGACTCTGTCTCGAGAAAAAAAAAAAAAAAAAGGTTCGGGATTGTTCCTCTAGGTAGCAAGAAACAAAATCTCCAGAGGGGAGAATGGAAAAATGATGTATTCATACCATGAAATGCAATAAAAATAAACTAACTATTGATACCTGCGAAAACATAGATGATGAGCCTCTAAAACATTATGCTGGATGAAGAAAGTCAGACACAAATTAGTACATGTGGTATGATTCCATGCGTATGAAGCCTAAAGACAGGCAAAACTAATCAATGGTTACAGAAGTCAGAAAGCGGCTTTTCAATGGGGGTGGGGGGTGGAGGAAGAAATTAATTAAAAGGGGGCATGAAAAGAACATCCAGGAAGTAGCTGCAAGGTATATACAACTGCCGAAATATGCTATACATTTGAGACTATGCATTTCATCATATATTAGTTATATTTCATTAAAGGAAACTAGGATAAAATAAGTCTCTAGGAAGCTAAGGGTTTAGCTCTAAAATGATTCCAATTCAATGCTCACACCTTTTGTCTAGCATGACCCTTTCACTCCACAAAGTCTACAGGATATGAGGAAAATCATCAACACCTAGATGGCATATAACCAAGGATGATGCTGAGGAGAATGGATTTCCTCTATCAAAATAAATAAAAGTAGATGAACAAACTCATTGCAAATGCAAATACCCTATTTTGAAATAGGCTAATCAAATCATTTGTATATGTTGTTTCACCACAGCAACCATTTAACTACATATATATATATATATATATATCTCATAACATCATGTTGTATACCTTAAATATACATGATATAGTTTGGATTTTTGTCCCCAACAAATCTCAAACTCTAATCCCCACTGTTGGAGGTGGGGCCTGGTGGGAGGGGACTGGATCACGGGGGTGTTCTCATAAATGGTTTAGCACCATCCCCCTATCCTTGGTACTGTATAGTGATAGAGTTCTCACAAGATCTGGTTGTTTAAAACGTGCAGCACCTCCCCCTTCTCTCTCGTGGTCCTGCTCCTACCATGTAAGACGCCTGCTCCTGCTCTGCCTTCCACCATGAGTAAAAGCTCCCTGAGGCCTCCCCAGAAGCAGACGCTGCCACTCTTTCGTACAGCCTGTGAAAGCCAATGAGCCAATTAAACCTCTTTTCTTTACAAACTACCCAGTCTCAAGTATTGTTTTATAGAAGTGCAAGAATAAAGTAATACAATGCACAATAAAATTTTTGTTTTAAAAAAATCCAATTTAAGGCCAGAGGTAAAATGAACACAAGCTCAAAGAATCACAGAACCTTCTAACCTCCTATAGGGTAAACACACCTGTGTACTGTAGATACACCTGACAGTGATAACGTAACCTTATGCATACCCTCAGAATGACCCTATATGGCAGACGCACCTGAATGTGTGTTGGGAGCTCCAAGTGTGGCCAACCAGGAGATTCATTCCTTATCTATGAGAAACATCTGAGCCCACCGGTGGACTGCAGGCTGCACGGGGGAGACAGGCCCTTTCTTTTGGGTTAAGTGAAGGTTGCCAGGTGTAGGTTGTTGGTGGGGGTGGAGGTGCCAAGTGAAAATGCTATATAAACTGCATGCTTTTTATAAGTGGTGGCGGTTCTTCTGTCCTGCTACCACTGAAGCATCCCTGTAAGTCACCAATAAAACCCTATGCCTAATTCACTGGCTGTGGGTCTCTGGCTCTTGAACCCAGCACCATCCCTACTGAAGCACAATGCCTGCCTAACAATGGCCGTATTAGCCTATCTTGGTCCACTCTGAAGCAGGAAGCTGTGCGGTTTAACAGTTTTCACATTTGAATTGTTTTTCTCCATAAACACAGCCAAACCTGGATTCCTGTAAATTCCACCCATTACATCTAGTTCTGCCCTAGTTAGCAAACTCCTCTTCCATGACAGCCCTAGGGATACCGCCAATAGCAAGCACATTTTCTTTAAATTCCTCTTATAATAAGACTAAATATTCCTTCAACTGTTCCTCATATGGCATGATTTTTAAGTTACCTCACCATTCTATTTTTAAAGTATATGTCCCAGACCAGACTTACAATTCCCTGTGTGGTCTTACCAAAATGGAAAGCAGTAGAGTTCTACTTTTATTTGTCCAAGCTCATATTTTCTTTGAAAAAGAAAGGAAAGTCCATGGTGAGAACTGCAACCCACGTGCCTCTTATAATGTGGGAATGAAGGAAGAAGATCAACACAGCCAGGAGTCTCCCATAAACCTGCTAAGAAGGGTGGCAGGTCAAACGCAACATGCAAAGCAGGCTGAGGTAGAACAGATTTCAGGAGTATGGCTGTGGTCTCACTATACAGCCTCCTTCCAGAATGGTCTTTTAGAATTTTCTTCAGCAATGCCAGGTCTCAGGGGCAGCCTTCCCCTCCAACCTGTTCTTTCAGTAATGTGGCACAGTGTTGAGAAACCTGCAGGTCCCAACGATTGTGTCAGACAGAATGGGTGTGAGACCGTCCAGAGTCTAATACACAATTGACCAATATGGGATGCAAGAAAAGAAAAACTCTAATTCTAATATCAAATATGCCCCTTTCATAAAGAAAACCATTATCATTCTTGGATCAAAAATGTGTCATAACGCAATTCTAGGGTTATCCATGATTATTTCATTTCACCTGGGGAATTCACACTAGGGATACGGAGAGAGATTCTGCAAATCCAAAAGAGCAAACTGTGAGAGACGGTCAGGACAAAAACATCCAAGACTACAGAGGCAAGAATGTCCTTGCAATTTTCATCACCAACAAAATGCTTGTGTGTCTGTAATTTTAAGAAATAATAAATGGAATATATCAGGAAGACAAGAAATAGACAAACATGAAAGGGTTTTGAATATTACAATGCAAATAACTAGTAAAAGTAAAGCCTATACAACAGATACCAAAAGCTTAGAAATAAAAAGAAAAAATTGTGACACTGTTAAAATAGAAATAGGTGAAAAATAAAAATCAGAAAAAGAGCAAAATAAAAAATATTAAATACAGAAAACGAAAAGAAGATAAAGGTAAAACCATGACACCAAAAAAGAGGGGGCAAAAAAATAATGCAAGTGAAAAATTACTATATAAAGTATTAAAAGTGTTAGAAAAAGACATTAAAATGCATAAAGGCATAAACTGACACATTTAAGAGTAAAACTATAATAAGACAAATATTAAAAAGTTTCAACTTTTTAAAAATTCATAAGATAAAGAAATAAAAGAATAACAAAAGTAAATGGCAATAAAAACAGCAAGGGGCTGGCATAAAAACAGACACATAGACCAATGGAACAGAACAGAGAGCCCAGAAATAAATCCATGTGCTTACAGTCAACTGGATTTCAACAAAGATGCCAAAAATAAACAATGGGGAAAGGACAGTCTCTTCATTAAATGATGCTGGGAAAACAGGATATCTGTATGCAGAAGAATGAAATTGGACCTTTGCCTCACATTATATAAAAATCAACTCAAAATGGATTAAATGTTTTAAGCCATTTAATCAACTCAAAATGGATTAAAGACTTAAATGTGAGACATGAAACTGTAAAACTGCTAAAAGAAAACATAAAAGCTCCAAGAGTTGCTCTGAACAATGATTTTTTTTGTCTATGATCACAAAAGCACAGGCAACAAAAGTAAAAATAGACAAATGAGATTACTCCAAACTAAAAAGCTTCTGCACAGGGCCAGAGTGGCTCATACCTGTAATCCCAGCACTTTGGGAGTCTGAGGTGGGCGAATCACCTGAGGTCAGGAGTTCAAGTTCAGCCTGGCCAAAACTGTGAAACCCCAGCTCTACTAAAAATACAAAAATCAGCCAGTCACAGTGGCGCACACCTGTAGTCCCAGCTACTCAGGAGGCTATGGCAGGAGAATCGTCTGTATCCAAAAGGCAGAGGTTCCAGTGAGCCGAGATTGCACCACTGCACTCCTGCCTGGACAACAGAGTGAGACTCTGTCTCAAAAAAAAGATAATAGGCTGGGCACAGCAGCTCACACCTGTAATTCCAGCACTTTGGGAGGCCGAGGCAGGCAGATCACAAGGTCAGGAGTTCGAGACCAGCCTGGCCAATATAGTGAAACCTCATTTCTGCAAAAAAACACAAAAATTAGCTGGGCATGGTGGCACACGCCTGTAATCCCAGCTACTAGAAGGCTGAGGCAGAAGAATCACTTGAAACAGGAAGGCAGAGGTTGCAGTGAGCCGAGATCAGGCCACCGCATTCCAACCTGGGCGAAAGAGAGAAACTCCGTCTCAAAAAATAATAATAATTAATTAATTAATCAAAAAGCTTCTACACAACAAAGGAAATAATAAAGTGAAGAGACAATCCACAAAATGGGAGAAAATATTTTGCGAACCATGGATACAATGAGTTAATATCCAAAATATAAAAGGCACTCAAAAGATGCAACAGCAAGAAAACAAATAACCCAATTTAAAAAAAAAAAAAAACAAAAAGAATGGGCAAATAAACACGTCTGAAGAGATATTTCTCAAAAAACATACAAGTAGCCAACATGTATATAAAATAATGGTCCACACTACTAATCATCAGGGAAGTGCAAATTAAAGCCACAATGAGATATTACCTCACACCTGTTATAATGGCTATTAACAAAAAGACAAAAGATAACAAGGGTTAGTGAGAATGTGGAGAAAAAGAGACACCTGTACACAATTGATGGGGAGTATAAATTAATAACAGCCATTAGCTGGGGAGTGCAGTGGCTCATACCTATAATCCCAGCACTTTGGGAGGCTGAGGTGGGAGGATCACTTGAGGCCAGGAATTCGAGACCAGCCTGGGCAACATAGTGGGACCTCATCTCTACAAAAACACTTAAAAATTAGACAGGCGTAGTGGCATATGCCTGTGGTCCCGGCCACTCAAGAGGCTGAGTTGAAAGACGGCTTGGGCCTGTAAGGTCAAGACTGTAGTGAGCTGTGATTGTGTGCCACTGCACTCCAGCCTGGGTGACACAGCAAGACCTGTCTTAAAAAAAATGAAAAATAAAACATTCAGCCACTTTAGAAAATGTACGGAGGTTCCTCAAAAATTAAAAATAGAACTACCATATGATCTCACAATCCCATTACTGGGTCTATATCCAAAAGAAAGGAGAAATCAATATATTGAAAAGATACCTGTACTCTCGTGTTCATTGCAGAATTATTCATAATAGCTAAGATACAGAATTAACCTACATGTCTATAAACAGATGAACAGATGAATGGAAAAAGAAAATGTGGGGTGTGTGTGTGTATGTGTGTATATATATAGATACATATATACACTAGAATACTATTCAGTCTGAAAAATGGAAAGAAATCTTGTCATTTGCAAAAACATGGATGAACTTAGAGGACATTATGTTATATAAAATAACCCAGGCACACAAAGACAAGTACCACAAGATCTCATTTATATGTGGAATCTAAAAAAATTGAACTCGGAGTAAAGAGTAGAATGGTGGTTAGCAGGAGTTAGGAGAGGGAGAAGAGGCTAGGGAGATGTTGATCTGATCAAAGGATACAAAATTTCAGTTAGATGGGAGGAATAAGGTCAAGAAACATACCTTAGTGACTATAGTTAATAACAAGGTATTATATACTTGAAAATTGCTAGAAAAGTAGATTTTAGGTGTTCTCACTACAAATAAATGATAAGCTTGTATGGTAATACATAACGTTAATTAGATTTATTTAGTCATTCCACAATATACATATTTCAAAACATCATGAGTACACGATAAATACATACAATTGTCAATTTTTTTTAGTTTTTTTTAAAAAGTAAACCTCAATAAGATGTTTTAACTTAAACCAGTAAGATTTTTGTTAGTTTTTTTAAAAGAAAAAATATCCTAAGCATTAAGTAGACTAATAAACAAAGAAAAATATTCTAAAGAATAAATGGAAGCATTCAATGAATAGAAGAGGTTCTTCAGTAAAGTAAAATATACTCTTCTCTTAGATGCAGTTAATGACTCGTTTTGAGTTCAGTACAAAGGCAGCAGATGTGAAGATTTGACCTTCCAAGACTTACAGTTTCTGGCAAAGGATCTCAAGGCAGTTTTAATGGAAAGCTGAGGGCAGTGAGCTGAGGAAAGCCTAGAAAGATCAGAAACAGTACACTTGCCACGGCAGATGCTCATGCAGTCCCTGACACCCTCTGGCCCTCAAATACTCTGCTTGGTAGTGGGAGGGAATAGCGTTGAAAATGCAGGTAGCTGAGCAGGGCTGCAGGGTCAGCAGAGGGTATCTTAGGGTTTGGCAAAATGGGTAAGGCTGGGACATTTCTAATAACTACAAGGAATGAACCATCAGAGAAGAAGAGGTTGAAAATCTGAAAGCAGCAATAATTGAAGGAGGAAGCTCCAGACTAGGTAGGATAGGATAAAGAGCTCAGAGAAAGCTGCACAGAAATTCATTAAATGTAAATCCTTTTATAAGCAGTTTTTAATGCAATACTACAGAGCTGACTGAAAAGCCCAAGGCTTAACCAATAGGGCCAATAATGAATGCAGATTTGGGGATATAGGTGCTCCTGGCATTACCTCAAGAAAAAGGAATTAAGGAAAGACAAGTTCACAATGATTGGTTAGGTATGTTATTTTTTCCCCATGGTATTCACCCCATGTCTTTAGATCCTAAAAGCTTCCTCAGATAGGATCTGGTCAACCATCTCAAATGACAGACGTAATTAATCTCTTTTCCAGAAATCACGTTTTGCCTATAGGACAATATTACTCATTTTAATGGTAACAAATCCTGATCCCTGCAGAGTCTAATTAACCCTTCGGGCACAGTTCCTTCTACGTCAACTCAGAACAGTTGCCAGCAATATTCCCACTGTCTCTTAAAGGGTTAAGGTTCCAGGACAACTCAGGGGAGGGTGGCAGCCACCAGTGCCCTCCCAGCACCACACACATGCCCTTTCAACCAAAGTAAAGCTATTCTGCTAGTGTGTCCTTAACACTCTTTTAAAAAACAAAAAAGATTCCCTAACAAGTAAAGTTTGAAAACCCTAGGATAAATTAACACATATACCAAAAAGTTAGCATCCTTCTCCCCAAAAGTACATATTCTCATTTTTGATGGGAATATCTTTCAAACTCTTTGCAATTATCTTCCCCTATCTAAACACAGAGCTGGATTATTTAGTCTAATTCTGCACCAGGAAGGAGGTAGACTGTACTGGTTTGCTAATTTGTTTCCTAGGGCTGGCATGACAAAGTACTAACTAGGTGGCTTCATCAACAGAAATATGTTATTACCTCACAGTTCTGGAGGTAAGAAGTCCGAAATCAAGCAATCTACAGAGTTGGTGCTTCTGAAGGGTATGAGAGAACGATTTATTCCAGGTCCATCTCCCTCTGTGTGAGTCTGTCCTCAAATTTCCCCTTTTTGTAAGGTCACCAGTCATACTGGATTCAGGTCCAGCCCAAAATAACCTCATTTTAACTTGGTAAAGACTCTGTCTTCAAATAAGGCCACACTCTGAGGTACTGGGGATTAGGATGACAATATATAAATCTAGGGAAACACAATTCAAATCATCACACAAAAGCCTATTACTATTACTCAAGATAAGTCAGATTAATTTTTTAAGATAAGCTCAGCTCCAAATTAACTATGATTCTTGGTTATCGCTTATTCTTGGTTTCATACAAACTAACAGACAGAGATCCCAGGGACGTGAAATGACTTTACTGTACCAGAACCATAAAAACCGGAATAGAAGATGTTTCAATAAATCAAACTCCAATCCCAAATTACCTAAACCAAAACTATGCTGCAGGTTCCACCCTCTGTAACTTATTCCATATGCCTTAATACAGTTATCAGGTTACCTGGATGCATGTTTACCTGCCACGGCACCCTTCCTCAGAAGTACAAAACGATCTTCCTGCAGAGCCGTGGCCAGAATAAACCACTCACACTATTGCCTATATCACCACCAACACTTTCATGTTTAAGAAACAGCTTTGATGGAGACATTTTTGAAAATGAGACAGAGAAAATTTTATTGCCAGAATTGCTCTTAAGGGGAGCTGGGCACAGTGGCTCACACCTGTAATCCCAGCACTTTGGGAGAGTGGCTGAAGCAGATGGATCACCTGAAGCCAGGAGTGGGAAATGAGCCTGGCCAACATGGTGAAACCCCGTCTCTACTAAAAATACAAAAAATTAGCCGGGTGTGGTGGTGAGCACTTGTAATCCCAGCTACTCGGGAGGCTGAAGCAGGAGAATCACTTGAACCAAGGAGGCAGAGGTTGCAGTGAGCTGAGATCGCCCCATTGCACTCCAGCCTGGACAACAAGAGCAAAACTCCATCTCAAAAAAAAAAAAAAAAAAAAGCACAGGGGAAAAAAACTACTTTGATAAACCCAGTGGGATGAAGGGAAAGATCTCCCAGGCACATTCACATTTTTAAATGGTGGTTATCAAGCTCTCTGCGTAAAACAAAGAGGGGAAGGTGTCTAGTTCTTAGAAGAGAGGGAATGTGAATGAGGGGAAGAGAAAGAAGACAGAAAAGCCAGGAAAGGGGTGAACTGGGAGATGCAGAGAGGCTGCAGATATCAAATGCAATTCCCTCATGAACCCTATAATCTCCAGTAAACTAACAAATGAAAACGGAGGCCCCGGGAACTTGAAGAGAGATGAGCTTTGCACTAAAGTGGGGCAAAACCATTCAGCACCTTCCTGAGGAGCTAACTAAGGAGCACAGCCTCAGCTGACACCCAGCTTGCAACTTCTTCCACTTAAGTTACCTTGGAATGCACTTTAAAGTCAACCCACGCTGGGCCCATCCTGACACAGCACAGCTCGAGGTCAGCAACTGTCCATGAGAGGATATCCATGGGATAAACAATCAGCAAATCCCTACCTTCTAAATATTCCAGGCCACCACACTGCTGTGCCTCACAGGACAGAACCAAACACTAGGTCAACTCTATTAGGTATAAGCACATTCAGAGCTGCTTTTAGAAGAAAGTTTTGATCCCCTCTGTAGGTCATCCTGCAGTCAGGAATCTTACTCATTAACTGGAGAAAACAGATAAGGATTTTCAATTTCCATGACAAAATACTGGCTTTCTAACTTAGCACAGGACTTAACATACAGTAAGCACTCGATAAGTGTGCAACGGAAGCAATTCGTGAAGCCTTTGACAATACAGATTCCCAAGCCCCATCCCAATCACACTGACTCAGAAATTCAGGGATAGGATTGGGTATGTATATTTAAGTGATTCTGCTGCAGTGCGTTTGGGGATCTTATTTCAAAACCTCTGGGAATATGTGAGCTGTTACCTCTTCCTACTTCTCTACATTCTAATATGTAAGCAGTTCAAATAACCAGAATGTTACAGCTCTACATTACTTCACTTTGATTCCTAAGCAACCAATGAGCACACAAGGAGTAGATGAAATGACAAAAATGTGTGAGATCCTGCAAGTACAGTACCTAGAGTAGGAATAGAACTAAGGACATTTATCTAAAAAACACTATCATTTAACGGGCATTGGTAGGACAAAAGAGAACTTTACAAAGACCGAAAAGGCAATAGTGGGAGAGATAAAAGGAGAATCAAGAAAGTCTGATAACAGACAGCTTCAACCGGAAATTGATCACATAGAGCAGGTGTCCTCAACCCCAAGGCCACAGACCAGTACCAGTCCATGGCCTGTTAGGAACCAGGCGGCACAGCAGGAGGTAAGTGGCAGGCAATCGAGCAATACCACCTGAGCGCTGCCTCCTGCCAGATCAGCAGCAGCATTAGATTCTCATAGGAACACAAACCCTATTGTGAACTGCACATGCAAGAAATCAAGGTTACATGCTCATTATGAAACCTAATGCCTGATGATTTGAGGTGGGGTGGTTTCATCCCAAAACCATCTCCCCACCTCCAACCACTCCTGGTCCATGGAAACACCACAAAACCCATCCCTAGTATCAAAAATGTTGAGAACCACTGACAGAAAAATGGCAAGTATCCACTGGAATTAGCATAGTAGGCAACATTAGCATATGAGGCTCCACCCCCATGACCTTATCTCCTAATACTATCACATTGTTTGGTAGGGCTTCAACATAAGAATTTTGTGGGGACATAAACATTCAGTCCATTACAGGTGTGAAATAGAGTGCCAAACATTTCATTGTCTTTGATTGCAAAAAACAATATAAAGATGGTGGAAATGGTAGCTAAATTTTCAGGTAGAAGTCAGAAGAAGTAGGGATCACCTTGATAGGCCCAGTTTTCTTGATGCAGCAACAAACAAAGGCCATCTACTGAGAATGAGAGGTGGGGGGTAGAGGAAAGGAGGTGAAGGAGAAGACTAAAGAGAGGTGAAAACTGAAGGCACAGAGGCCCAGATGAGCCAGGACCCCTCAATGATGTCATGGCGACAGGCTGAACATTTGCCTGGTTTCCTCCAACACGGTTGTGAGGCACTAATAAGACAAATAAACAGCAATGAGGCAGTGGTCACAGATCGGGGAGTACAATTGTTCCAAGAGACAGCTAATCACAAACAACCCGCTGGCCCAACATCCTGATCCCAAATACTGTCCATAACCCCAGCAGCAAAACCCTATCTGCACACCTTATCTGCATGGAGCCCCAGCAGCACGACCCTATAAGACTTCCCTCCAGCCCCTGCCTCTTTGCAGACAGCCCCTTCTCTGCTCTGCTGCCCGCTGCACCCTTGCAATGTATCTTCCTACTTTCTCCAATAACTCTGCCTTTCTTTACCTACAACTGTCTTAGTAAATTCCTTTACCACCCTTGATGCCAGCCCCAGCTAGCTGCATCTGTGACAAGGGTTCAACGACTAAAGTCATGCAGAGAGGAAGCAGCAAACTATAGCATCAATCTTCATTCCATATTTTGCAGAGTGGGGTGCTGCAGGAAGACTAAGTGTAACACAGTTTGAAATGCTGGTGAAAGAGTAGTTGGGATGATAAACCACATGGCCCCCAGTAGGTGGGAAAGGAATAGAAGTCAAGAAGGGACTGACTAGCAGATGTGGAAAAAGGAGAGGACTAATGGATTAATGGTCTGTATGAAGTCAGCAAACAGGTCTGGGAGAAGTGTAGTTATGAGAGATCAGGAGAAAAGGAAGCTCATGCATTCATGGAATTAAAATTAAAGAGCCATGGCCACTGGCTAAAATGTTCTAATAACCTGTCTTGTAAAACTTTTTCAAGAGTCAATTATAAATGATCCCATTAAATGATTCTGCATATTGTATAAAAACTGTAATTGAAGACCCTACTCATCATGGTACTTATTTATATTTTGTTTATACTGTGCCTTATGCTATGTAGGATTTTGGTGGCTTACAAATATATGAAAATATAGTATGATAGAATAAATTTAAAATAAGTGAGAGAGATGAGGTTAATAAAGTTAAATAAGTAAGATAGAACTGGAAATGAGGTTGGTTTATGAAGCTTAATGCACCTTAAGTTAAGATCAATGCAATAAATTCTTCTTAGAATTTTGTGCCAGTTAAAAGTTTTCCCCTCACACACCAGTATACTTTTCATTATTAAACCAGGAAAGTTATTTAACTTATTCCATTTCCATTTGGATCTTGACTCCAGGACTCTTGGAAGTAAATATTTCCACCAGTTATAATTACTATCTTACATATTCTATTTAAACCACCCCCCTGTTTCATTATTTTTATCTCACTCTTCATCTTTGATTTAATGGTGATTTGGTGGTTTTAATTTCATGCCACCTCAGATACCCTTGCAGTAGGTATAACATAAATTAGAAATAAATATTCAAAAATCTCATTCTTCATTGCAATCCAAATAGCCAATGCTTTACTTTAAATCACTGGCTGCACACTAAATTTCAACATCTAAAAATCATTTCTCAAGTTATCCTACTCTAATATCTTTTTTCTTACTTTTCTAGATACAGCAGAATGTCACATAGTAAAATATCCTCCAAGAGTATGGCATATCTCTACAGCTATCAATCTATATTCAGGGGTGGCATATCACTGGTAGCATACCGTACATTAAACGTCTAATAAGTTGTGTTGCTTATCAGTACTCAATCTTACCTGCACTATCTACATGTATCATCAAAAGCAAGAATCTTTAATAGCAGCTAGCAAGCCACATGTGGTGAGGTCAGAAAACTGTTTAGTTAAACCAGGTCTTAAAGTGGATGACTCATTAGATCAGCAAAATATTCTTTACCTGTTTATGCCCTCTGCATGTAACCCAGGTGTGTCTGGCTCAAAAGTAGAAATCCAAAACTAACCCCAAACACCATACCAAAGAATCATCCATCCTCGCTGCTGTTACATGTTTAGAGGGCTTTTCAGGTCAAAGTCGTTTACACTCCATTACTGAATGGGAATAAAACAATATCTACTTAATTTTTTCCTTCATTTCTCTTATTTTAGTTATTTATTTTATATCTATTCCATTAAATAAGAAACGAGAAGTGCCAGAGTAAAGAAGCAGACTGGGGGTGCCCATCCACTGAAGAAGCATGGCTAAATGATTTTGTACACAAGGACCTTTAATGCCTGGAATCAGTTCTCTCATTCAAGTCCCTGGTGGTCTCCTTGTCCTAAAGGATAACCCTCCTGAGATAGTTAATAACTTCACACCGAACATCGCTGTTGCTGGCAATTCAGTAGAACAACACGCTAGAAATTGCCATCAAGAGAGTAATAAGCCCCAATTCTAAAAACTATTAAGGAAAGCTCCTGAACATTTTACTTTCTCCTTCTTTTTAATATCTGGGATAATTCAGTCCCCATATGAAAAAATATGAGAGCTAAAATGCATGATCATCAACAGGCTTAACCCTGATGCTATTGGTCAAACCTAATCTGCCCATGCATACAACTAACATTCCAATAAGCTCTGCATTTTTAATTTTCTGTAACAACTGGGTGGTCCTTTTCTATAATATTTCTAAGAGGATTCTTATCTGTACTATTTCAAACCCTCAACAAAGTAGCTTTTCTGGAAGAAGTTTCAAAAGGATTTTTGAATCCCGTAAATCCTTTACCTGCATCCTCCACTCATTGTGAAAATTAAGGTATAGATGAGTTATAAAGGCAATCATAGCTGGAACAGGTTTACCCTTTTCACAAAAGTTATCATGCCAAAACTCCTCTGAGAATAAACCCTAGTTTATAACAGGCTGCTTCAAGGGAAGAGAATGTATGTCTACTCTGGTCATATTCGACACCAGACTTCTGGGAACGGTTTTCCTCAGTAATGGAAACCAGTGGAGAAAATTCTTAACATTTGTGTTGCTCTCTAAGAGTGACAGAAGGGTGTCATGAGTTGACATAAGACAAAGGAAATCAAACTAACCAGTATAAAGAACCTGAGCATTGGCTCCAACTTGCCCTTTCCAAAAGCTTTTCTGATACCTCAACCAAAAAAAAAACCCACCCATTCATAATACCATTTGTCCAATCCTCACTTGAGTAGCGAATTTAAAATTCTACCTAATCTGGATACTTTTTACTCATCGGCTGATGATAAGAAAGGAAATCTATTGCACTTGAATAATATGTATTTACTCCATTGTTTAAGAATACTGCATTCTTCTAAAAAAAAAAAAGATAAGCAAAACAAATGGCATGAATGGAACTCAAGGATTGTTAAGCATTTGTAATAAGTAAGCTAACAGCTTAACAGAAGAGGCAAAATTCATAGGGACTATTAAGTAGAGATAACAAGTAGCTTATGAGACATGGGGACATCACAATGTGTTAAATATGAATAGTAAGTTCAACCTATAAGGCATGTTGAAGACAGAATAGATGGGGTATATAATGGAACAAACAAGAGCATTGCTCCATGACTGGAAGCTTTGAAAAGACCAAGTCCTAAGGTAAAACTATGCCAGTCTGGGCTGACAACTATTGTTATCCTTAAATCAGCTTTCTAACACAATTCAGTTCTGCCCCTACATGCTCTCTGGCAAAAAAAAAAAAAAATACAGATAAACCCCAAAGCTATTTGGCAATCTAATTGGCACACTAAAGTTGTTAGTAGGTGTGCTTGTCTTTGTATTTCTCTGATAGAGCAGGTGTGTCCCCCAGAAGCCTTCCATCTGTCTGTTAGGGCCCCTTTCCTCAAGCCCCATTCTCATCCTCATAACCACAGCCCCAGTTTGAAAGGCTGATGTAGCAAACAGACAGATATATGAGCATTGTATAACCCAGCATTTGGGTTGTGTAGTCATCCCCACTTGTATACTATCCTAAGTGCATTAACCTACTGTATCTTCTCCTCCTTGATTTCATTATATGTTTTAAATCGACTTAATCAAGCATGTGATTAGAGTGTCGTAATTTTGTGTGTGTCTTTCTGTTCAGTGATCTCTGGTAGTGTATTTGAAAGCTAACATTGCATCAGTGTAATCTCCTATAGAACAATGTGAGCAGAGAAATATATTAGGCTAAGCAGAAAATACATATATTTAGTTGGGGGTTTGCAGAAGTATAATCATAAGATTATGTTAATTAAAATATGAGCATAATATTCTATAATAATAGATTTAGAAGAACATGTCTTTTTATATTGTCTTGTGACAACTGAAGATAACCGAATCAAAGCCTTGTTGGAAAGAAGTAAATATATACAGGTAAGCATGCAGGCTTTTGAGTCAGAACTCCTGATATCAAATCCTTGTTCCACTACTTTCTATCTTTGTGACTTTGGGCAAATTACTTCTCTGTGTCTCAATTTCCTCAGCTGTAAAAGAGCAATAATAATAATAATACCTGAAAGTGTTATTTTGATGATTAAAGGAAGTACTAGCATGTAAATTTCTTGCACTAACCAGCTCAGAGGAACTGCTTCTAAATTTTTTAGCTATTGAAAAAGAAACAGTAAATGAGTATGACTAAAGGAAATAAAGTCTTTTGTGGCAATGGGTTTCACAAACATTACTCCTCCTTGCCATGGTAATGAGACCCTTTTCTCATGCTAATGCAAGTATATGGGTAAAAATTACAGTATATAAAGCAATAATTAGCAACCAATATGGAGTAACATGTAATCTCGTGAGTTTCTCTTCAAGATTGGGATGAATTTCCAGGAGTCACTGGGTGGTAAACGAGAAATGATTCAGGGAGTCCAGCAGCTGGAAAACCCTGGGAGCCCAGGACCAGCTGCTCCTCCAAATGGAGTCACCATAGCCAATAAAAATAAACCAAGATTTCATGATCTCTAATGTCCTACTTATAACCACTTCTACCAGGAAGAAACCTTGGACTGGAGAGTTGAGCTCACTCTTAGGGCTGCTGTTACGAACTGGTTTGGGATATTAGCAGTTGTGGCCATCTACTGCTTCATTTGTTTTCTCCACTGTTTGATAGCATCCAAGAAGTTCCCCCTGCCCAAAGGGAAGGAGGGTGGCCACGAGATGTCAACGTACGTTGTAAATGAATAATACCAATAAGTCTAGGCCTTTTCAGCAGATACCCCTACTCCGCACCTCTCAGGATGACCCGCGTCTCCAATCATTCTAGCCTTAGTCTACCTTTGCTTGGCTCCTTAATGAGCCTCTAATAAACTGCACCAAGAAACCCAGAAAACCTACTTGCTTAGATATAGCTCAATTCAGCTAAATTAAATATATCTTAATTCAAAGTATAAGTAAATCAGTAACTCAGAAATTACACACTTTTAAAACCTCAAAGGGAAAGGAAGGCATTTCTAAAACCTTAGGATGGATGGAAATATACTTATAAATAACTTAAAATATTCTTCAGGTAGGTATGCAAATAAACTTAAGTCCTCTGTGACCCATTCCAACAGTTTCTGTTTTAGGTCTTGGACTTGGAAAATGAAGCCTTTGTGCCCAAGTTTAATTAGGCACTTTTCCTATCCAGCCCAGGCCAGGCCCTATGGCTATCCATCACTTCAGAACCCACTATATTCATCCCAAACTTTATCCAGTCTCCAGATGAGACTGACCTGTGATGACCTAATACATAATGTTCCACTGCTTTTGTAATACATGTCCTTTAGATATGTCAGCCTCCTCAATTTTATACATTTTAACTGATTTGTTACTGTTCGGCCTCTTGTATGCCAGAGCTGATAATGGTTCTGCCAAGCTCCATACACAGAAACTTAAATTAAAAAACAAATGTTTAAAATTGTGGGTTTTTTTATTAGGTGACATAGATGCCTAAATCACAGCAGACAAAACCAAGAAAAATACATTGTTCTTCAAAAAAAAATTCATAAATTCGTATCTCCTTATAAAATTTGAATAATTCAAAAAAATATAATAAAGGAAATAAAATTCAAAATACTACTAATCAGAAAAAAACTAGTTTTAACTCTATGATGTATAGAATACAAATTGAAGGACTATACATATATAGTCCTTACATTTAGGTATTTTTTAGATAATAGGACAGAGAATACAGAATGTCTCATAATCTGCTTTTCAGTTATTAACATATTGTAAGCAGTTTTTCACAGCCTTAAAATATTCAAGAACATGCTCTAAATTATTCCAAAAGCTGCACAGTCCCTCTATTAGTGTCCTAGGATTGCCTAGTACTATTAATACAAACTGGGTAGCTTAAAAGCACAGAAATATATAGTCTCCCAGTTCTAGAAACCAGGAATCTGAAATCAAGGTGTCAGCAGGGCCCCAGCCCCTCTGCAACCTGCAGGGAACCCTTCCTTGTCTCTTCCTAGCTTCCGGGGCTGCTGGGAATCTTCGGCATTTCTTGGCTTACAGCTGCATGACTCCAACCTCTGCCTTCCCTCTCACAGGGCATTCTTCCTGTGTCTCTCTCTTCTTAGAAGGACACCAGTTATATTGAATTAGGGGCCTGCCCTAATCTAATATGATCTATTCTTAACTAAATTACATCTGCAACCATCTTATTTCCAAATAAGGTCACATTCTGAATTACTAGGGGTTAGAACGTCAACTTATTTTCTGGAAGAGGGGACACAGTTCCATCCTGAATAATCCCCTATGGTACAGCACAGTTTCCTTTCTTCTTTTTTCCTTTTTTCCTATTATATTTAACGATGCAAATAGCCTGTGAAAGTAATTTTAATCGTAAGGCAATATTTTAGGACTCATTATTCCTCACACAACAACCCCATCTCCACTGTACAGAGTGAAAACTGGAGGAGCAGAAATGTATTAAATAACTGCCCAAGGACACTCAGATAATAGACAGAGGAGCCTCCAGGCCCTCTGGCTCACAGTCTTCAAGATTAATCACACTCTATAGTAGGAAGTAGGATAGATCCAATGCAAATTTCACTTAATCAGGAGGTCAAAATGATTGATCACTGAACAATCAGGCATTTTTTATTTATCTCAATCCTTAAATAGTTCAGACCATCTTAAAATCTATTTTCCTCCCAAATTTGTCCTGAGTCTCAATTTTGCTATCCTGAACTCTAATAATAAAACAATATCTAGCATCAAATCTTACTTTATAATTTACAAAATAAATCAATATCTATTATATTAAATTATACTTAATAAAGAGATACTATAATCAGTATAGTTAGAAAGATCACTCAAGTAAAACATTACTCTGTTTTTTCCAATTTTAAGAAATCATCTCCTATTATTTTAAATTCCCTTAAATGGCTTTCATACTCCGCATTAAATTAATTGAAATTATTTAATGCTATTTATACTCTTTATAAGAGATTAATTTTTATTATATTTTATATGTATATGAAGCACTAGAGACTACAGATTTATCCTATATGCTGTAATTGTGCTAAACTCTCATTGCTATAATGGTTTTTAGTTGATTTCTTAGGCTTTCTAAACACAGTCATTGGTATGCATTTAGTAACATAAGTTATTCATCTTGTCCTTTATATTTTTTCCACTCATAATTCTCCATCAAATATCTTTAATGTTCTTAATTAGGAGTATTGATAGAACGCATTTCAACATTTTTCCTATCTCTCCTTTCAAAAGTTCTTATTTTCCAAATCAGAGGAAGTTTCTACTCCCTTCATATGGTGTCCATGGAAATTGTCCATCATTTTCTTTTGACATCTGTACGAGTTTGCTAGGGTTGCCATTACAAAGCACTATAGAGTTGGTAGCTTAAGCAACAGAAATTTAATCTCTCACAGTCCTAGAGGCTAGAAGTCCAAGATCAAAATGTTGGCATGACTGGTTTCATGCTGTAGCCTTTCTTTTTGGCTTGTAGATGGTGACCTTATCTCTGTCTTCACATGATCTTCCCTCTGCGTATGTCTGTATCCTAATCTCCACTTCTTATAAGGACACCAGTCATATCGAATTAGGACCCACCCCAATGACCTCATTTAGCCTTACTTATTTTTGCAAAGGTTCTACCTCCATATAAAGTCACATTCTGGCTGGGTGTGGTGGTTCACACCTGTAATTCCAGTGTTTTAGGAGGCCAAGGTGGGAGGATCACTTGAGGTCAGGAGTTCAAGAACAACCTGGCCAACAGAGTAAAACCCCATCTCCACTAAAAAAAAAAAAAATACAAAAATTAGCTGGGCATGGTGGTGCACACCTGTAATCCCAGCTACTCAGGAGGCTGAGGCAGTAGGATTGTTTGAACCTGGGAGGAGGAGGCTACAGTTAGCCAAGATCAGCCCACTGCACTCCAGCCTGGGTGACAGAGCAAGACTCCATTTCAAAAAAAAGAAAAAAAAGTCACATTCTAAGGTACACATGAGTGAGGACTTCAATACACAAATTTGGGGGCAGGGGACGTGATTCAACCCATAACAACGTCCCTCTTATGCACAGATTTATCTCAATCCATTTTGTAGATTCATGCAGTCTATTACATGTTTTTAATTCAATCACTTAACATTATAGTTTACAACGAATATAAAGCTTCACTTCAGTGCTCTAAGCCTACCCCTCCTTGCCTGCCTTATTTTTTGGCATTTCTGCAGCATTTCCATGTGCTACAGTCATTCATCATCACTGCATATTTTTATAGATATTATGTTTTCTTTTCTATCTTCTCCAGTGAATATCATCATTCAATCTTATCTCTTTCTGATTCTTGATATTTGTTTTCCACCTCCTCCAATGTAAATGCCTGGTCCTGAAAAATGTGTTCTTCCTCTTTGGTGTTAAAATACTTTCACAATTACAACTGGCTTTCTTTATTTTAAATTTGCAATTATTGTTTTTAAAGGTTATTTTCCCTTTGTGATACTTATTATGATTTTTGTTATTCTTCTGCTCTATTTTGATGTGTTTAGACCATAGCGGGCATCTTACAATGTTAATCTTGTTAGCGTTTTCCTGAAAGTTCTTCTCTTATGAAATATTCAGACCAAGATAGTCTCTTTCATGCTACAGAAATAAGGACTCCTAGGACTCCATTCAAAATAACTCTCAAACCATTTAAGGAAGTACAAAGCAAGGAGAGTGAAAGAGAAGAGAATTAAATTACTTATACCTACTACATGCTAGAAACTTTACTTCATAATCTTAAATGTGCAATCCTACAAACTAGGCTAAATTATTTATCTCATTTTACAGATGAGTAAATTGGAGATCACAGGGCTTAGTGACTTTCTGAAGTTTATATACGTAGTCAATGATAAAGCTCAACATCAAAATTAATGTGTATCACCCAAAACCCTGGCTTTTCCCCTTACTTCATATAAATGCTCATCTCTCCTTAAGTATATTTTTACCTACTTTGAGTTTCCCTGAGCCTCTCTGAATAAATGGAATGGTAAGAACACAAGTCAGGTGCCAACACAATCACAACAAAACAGTGGTTTGGCTCCATGCACCTCTCTCTCTAGCCCTCCTCTCTCATCAACAGTTTAAAATAGCAGTGTTCAGGCATTCATTGGAAATTTACTGCAATTTATCACTTGCTATAATGAGTGAACTATCAGGTATCTGAAAGTTCAGTTCAATAGCGCATATTGAGCACTTTCTGCATGCCCAACACCACACTGATTGCTTAGAATTCATGGATGAATAATATGCTTATCTGCTGTTATTCATTACCTCATGGGTTGGGAATTGAGTAGGGAGGGGAGATTGCACTGCACATTAAACACATTTTGGGGGTGTCTGTCATGCTGTTGTTTCTTTCTCAAAGAGCCTGCCTCAGGGCAAATCTCTACTGATTGGGGAGACCACATGTGTACATCATCACCACCATATTCCCTCCCGTCACTCCCACCCCACAGTTGGGTCAGGGCAGACACCTGACTATAGCTGATTGGCAATCCATGGGACCTCAGAAAAAGGTGAGGTGGGCCAGTCAGATTTCTCTGCCAAAAATATATAATCAGGCCTATGAGAAGCAATTCAGGTAGTAGCGTGTAAAAGAAGCTAGTAACTGAAGAGACTATGCACTCAAGTCATTGAAAGAGAGCTAATTCCTGCTGCCGAGTTCCCGGAAGTTGACCAGGTTCTTACGACTCTTCCTGTCACCTGTTGTTCTACTGTCTGTTTTCTAGAGATGCTGCTGTGTTGCCCCAGCATCCTCAAAAATAAACACCACTTTAAAAGAAGGCATTTATGTGACAAACAAATGTATGAATAAAAGCTCAACATCACTGATCATTAGAGAAATGCAAATCAAAACCACAATGAGATACCATCTCATGCCAGTCAGAATGGTGATTAAAAAGTCAAGAAACAATAGATGCTTGCGAGGATGTGGAGAAATAGGAACACTTTTACACTATTGGGGGGAATGTAAATTAGTTCAACCATTGTGGAAGATAGTATGGCGATAGTAAAGAAATACCATTTGACCAAGCAATCCCATTACTGGGTATACACCCAAAGGAATATAAATCATTCTACTATAAAGATACATGCATGTGTATGTTCACTGCAGCACTGTTTACAATAGCAAAGTCGTGGAACCAACCCGAATGCCCAATGATAGACTGGATAAAGAAAATGTGACACATATACACCATGGTATACTATGCAGTCACAAAAAGGAATGAGATCATGCCCTTTGCAGGTACACATATGAAGCTGGAAGCCATCATCCTCAGCAAATCAACACAGGAACAGAAAACCAAACACCGCATGTTCTCACTCAGAAGTGGGAGTTGAACAATGAACACCGTGGACACAGGGTGGGGAACAATACATACCAGGGCCTTTCGGGGGAAAGGGGAGTGAGGGGAGGAAACTTACAGAATGGGTCAATAGGTGCAGCAAACCATCATGGTATACATATACCTATGTAACAAACTTGCACATTCCACACATGTATCCCGAAACTTAAAGTAAAACAAACAAAAACACCACTTTTAATATGGCCTAGTTAGATTGATTTCTGCCACTTGGAAGTATACGAGCTCCAACTAATGCAAAAATGTAATATAATGTGACAAAAGACATATCAACAGGGTTCCATGTCAGTGCCAAGAAAAAAACTCCTGACCCCTTCAATACAATGACTCCTTAACCATGTCCTGTAGATCTACTAGCAAGCACACAGAAATGGAGGCAGGAACATGGGGCCAAAGGTCAGCACAAGGTCAAGGAGGAACAATACCAGTGGTTACCTAAACTCGGACTAACTATTAAACCCAATAATCAAAAAGTCACATATCTAGAAATTCAGTCAAAAACTGATTGCCTACCATGAACCAGCATGTTAATACAAATGGGTAGAGTCCTTGCACTAAAGAAGTCACAGTCCAGTGTCAATAGCTTTGCTCCCAACACAGACTTATTTATGAGAAGTCAACATCTATTTACTAGGCCTGGGGGGCATGGTGTTTTGTGACAAGAGCAGCGTTTTATTTATTTCGGGGTTTTTACACTCATCTATATCTCATGAAAAGATTATACTAATAGCTAATACTGACATAGTGCTTTACATACGCCAGACACTTTCCTAAGCACTTTACAAACACTAGCTCATGTAATCCTCAAAACTCTATAAGGTAGGCCTTATTATTATCCCTGTTTCACAGATGAGCAAACTGAGACACAAAAAACTGGTAAGTTACTTTCCCCAGTCACACAGCTGGTAAGTAGCAGAACTGGGACACAAACTCAGAAATCTAAAGATCCACAACTTCAGCCACTACTTCATGCTGCTTTTAATACTAATAAAGAAAAGAAAGGTCCAGGAACGGTGGCTCATCCCTATAATCACAGTGCTTTAGGAGGCCAAGGGAGGAGGATTACTTGAGGCCAGGAGTTCGAGACCAGCCTGGGCAACACAGCAATACCCCGTCGCCTCAAAAAATGAAACAATTAGCCAGGCATGGTGGCAACTTTATAGCCCAAGCTACTCAGGTGACTGAGGCAGGAGGATCACTTGAGCCCAGGAGTTTGAGGCAGCAGTGAGCAATGATCACATAATTGCACTCCAGCCTGGGTGACATAGACCAAACCTGTCACTAGAAAAGAAAAAAAAAAAAGAACTATTATATTAATAAAGAAAATAGAAGAAATTAAAATTACCCACATTTTCATACTTTCTTCATGTTATTATGTTTCTTTGTAGAACTTGACCGTAAGTATAGAAAGCTGATCACTAAATGATACTATTTTGTGTCTTCTTTAATTTAACAGTGCCTAAAACATATCCTAATATGCTGCTCTTCATAATCATCATTTTAATGGGGGCATAATATTACATCAATTTGTTGTACCATTCAACCATTTCCCTACCATCCAAATTCCTAGTTGTTCCACTTTTCCAATTTTTGGCCATTATAAATAATGGTGAAATGAATATATTAGTGCATATACCTTCTTTCTTTTCTTCTCTTGAATTATTTCCTTAGGATAAATTCCCAGAGGTGAGATTCCTGGTACAAACATCCATGGGCAGGTTTTTGATTCCCAATGTATAGTCAGACTCCTTTCCAAAAACCAGCAATGGAAGGTTCCAAATTTATAAATGAACCCATTTCACCACAATTTCATGAGAACTCAGTATTATAGCTATGCTTTTTTTTTTTTTTTTTTTTTTGGAGATGCAGTTTCACTCTTATTGCCCAGGCTGGAGTGCAATGGTGCGATCTCCGCTGACAGCAACCTCTACCTCCTGGGTTCAAGCCATTCTCCTGCCTCAACCTCCAGAGTGGATGGGATTACAGGCATGCGCCACCACACTCGGCTAATTTTGTATTTTTAGTAGAGATGGGGTGTTTCCACGTTGGTCAGGCTGGTCTCCAACTCCGGATCTCAGGTGATCTGCCCACCTCGGCCTCCCAAAGTGCTGGGATTACAGGCGTGAGCCACCACACCCGGCCTATCTATGCTTTTTAATGTTTACTCATTTAGTAAGTGTAAGCTACGTTATTTTCTTAATTTATATTTTACTTGTATTGCTTACAGATAAGGTTAATATTTTTATAGTTATTTACTTACTAAGGTTCTTAATGAAAAAATTGTACATAAGTTTTGCCCAATTATCTATTGAGAATGTCATGTTTTCTACCAGTTTGAATGCCTTTAAGAAAGTCAATAATCCTTTCCTGTCATACTCGGTGTGCATCTCCTCAATCTGTTTTTGGTGGGTGGGGTCGGGGGGTACTTTCCAAAGTTCTAGAAAACAAGCCACGGAGCTCCTGCTCAGAGACACCTGGCCTCAGCTCTGAGTCTGGCTTCTCCCCATAGATGAGTCTGTGACCTTGAGGAGGCTGAGTTCGGCTCAAGAACAGGAGAGCTTGATGACTGTAAATACCTCCTTAAATTTAAGTGAATCGTGTTTGTGTGACTCATCCTTGGACGGTGATTTAAGCCCTGAGCATAAACAGGCTTGAGGTCTAGCACCACCTGATCTCCTCGGATCTGGAGGAACACCATGAGGGCAGTGCCCACTGCAGCAGCCCGACACCCTTATCAAACTGGAAGTCCTCAAGACAGAAGAGAGCTGTTGGAATCTACATCTGCTCCTGCTCTATGTGACCTCCCCACTCCAATTAAACCCTGCATCCCTGGCTAAATAAACTAGGAACATCAACTAATCCTACCATGGAATGTGTGTCTGTGGTATTCCTGCCAACGCAAACTCACAGTCACCCTCCTCCCTGTCGTCCTCTTCTTCATTTTATTTAAGTTATGTTGTCTTCACTATACATGTTTCACTATTTATTTGTGTTAGGCAGTAACCTAGACCCAACATGGTGGTATCACCGGATATGGCAGGTCCTTTGTTAGGACTTCCCACCCTTCACTTCCTGCTAAGGCTTTTAGTGCGCGAAAAAAGCCCGCGCCCGCGAAAAAAGCCCGCGCCCGCCAAAAGCCCCCCGCTCTGCGCAAACTCCGGGACATGTCATTCCTCAGACATCGAAACCTAACTCAGGAAACCTAAACCTACAGACTCCGCCTACCTCGCCCTGTAAAAGGCCCCTGTAAAAGGCCCCTGATACCGGCCCCGCGCACGACCTCCTCGGCCCTCCTCCTAGAGGACCGGTGAACGTCGCCCGCGAGCGCAATAAAGCCTACCTCTGTTCTCATCTGCCTGGTGTCTTCTTGCTCAGCTCCCCATTACATTACAATTTGTTTGTTTGGTGAAACAGAGTCTTGATCTGTCCCCCAGGCTGGAGTGCAGTGGTGTGATCTCAGCTCACTGCGACCTCCAAGTCCTGGGCTCAAGGGATTCTCCTGCCTCAGCCTCCTGAGTAGGTGGGACCACAAGTGCACACCACCAGCTGGGCTAAAATACATAGATATATGTATATATCTATGTATTTTAGAGATGGGTTTTTATCATGTTGCCCAAGCTGGTCTCAAACTCCTGGATTAGAGCATTCCGTCCGCCTCAGTCTCCCAAAGTGCTGGGATTATAGGTGTGAGCCACTGCATCTGGCCTGTTTCACCAGTTAAATATAGATAAATCTTCCATGTTTTCCCTTGTACTTCCTTTTATCCCTTAACACACTAGAAACATTCATTTTTCCAAGGAACGCAAGTATGCCCAATTTTACATTATCCCAAAACTTATATTATTTTTTTAACTATTGAATTCATGTGGGACGCAGGTTGTTACAGAATTATGTGATACAGATCTAAAAGAGTTTGCTGTGTTTCTAAACACTGTGGGAAACTGGTTATTAAATGAGCATTCCTTTCCCTATCATTCTGTAAGGACTACTATATCACACATCCAATTCATAAATATAATTGTATCTATTTCTGGGGCTTTCTGTCCTATTTATGTATACTTCGAGCTATGCATCTAGAGATGTAGTTTTAATTTTGTTTCCAACATGATTTATATCTGGGACTGACTCTACCTCATCACTTTTCTTCTTCAGGAATACTGAGTATATCCTATTTTTTTCCAAAACATTTTAGAATGATTTTGTCAAAAAAGGACTAGTAATTTCTTTTCTTAAATTTATAAACTGTAAATGTTTACAATGTGGTTTCTTCCATTCAGAAAACATTTGTCTATTCATTCGACCCTCAATTTATCTCCAATGAAATCTGTAATTCTCTTTATGTAGGTCACAGTCATCCCTAATGAAGCTTATTCCCGCATATTTTATATCTTTGTCACTATAGTGAATGAGATCTTTTCATTATATTCTCTAGTTGCTTACTGCTGATATACTAAAATCTCTGTTTCATACAGTGGATGTGAAAAAGTCCTTTGGAGAATATTCCTGTGTCTTCTGCAAAACTATTGTGGAAACACTGTTCAGGATGTCATCGCATGTCTCTTTAAGCAAAAAATTCCTTCCAGAGGTCAGAAAAAAAGGAATTTTTTTTTTTCTGAGACAAACTTAACCCAGTGACAAGGGTTCTCTGTTTAGTTATTTGCCTTAGCAGCCAAGATATTAAAAGCTTAAGTTCCTCTTTAACTGCAAAAAGGAATTATACCTAGATATCTGGCACACATATTTTTCTGTTCCTTTTCATTGGTTTTGGTTTTACTCATATTTTTAATTGTCTTATTTTAATTCTGCAGTCTTCCTCAAATTGTCTTTGGAAGTAGGCAGTTAGCCTTAGAAGGTTATGTGCCTTAATATGCACATTCAGAAGTAATTAAGCTATATGATAATTGAATAGTATTGTTCATCTGTTCTTAATTATATATGCTAAAAAAGGAGTAATCAACCTTTTTCCTTCAGGACACATTGTAAATCTACCCCCTTTGTAGCTCACTCAAGAAAGCATTATAGAACATGGGAGTGATCCTGCATGGTCAAATTGAATTTTAATTTATTTTTTAAAATAAGCATTTTTCATAAACCATGGTACTTCTAATATTTTTAATAATAAATCACATCTTTATACTAGTCAATGTGTAGCAAACAGCATGTCATCAAGACACACCAGGACATAAATGAGGGAAGAACAGTGAGAAAATGATCTGGGAAAAGTTCCTTGAAAAGGTAAAGTTGTGCACAGTGCCTGAATTACTGCTTCTAAAGTCTTCACCATACCCCTCAAGGAAAAGTAACCACTCCTTATTCTGAATTCTGATGGCCCTTTATAATTAAACCATTTCCTCCAAAAAGGTTGATACAGTTTGGATATCTGTCCCCTCCAAATCTCATGTTGAAATGTGATCCCCCTGTGTTCAAGGTGGGGCCTGGAGGGAGGTGTCTGGGTCACGGGAATGGGTCCCTCATGAAGGGCTTGGTGTCCTCCGCATGGTCATGAGTGAGTCTCGCTCTGTTAGTTTACAAGAGAGCTGGTTGTTTAAAGGAACTTGGCACCTCCTCCTCTTTCTCTTGCTCCCTCTCTTGCCATGTGATGTGCCTGCTCCCCCTTTGCCTTCTGCTATAATTGTAAGCTTCCTGAGGTCTCACCAGAAGCCAAGCAGAAGCTAGTGCCATGCTTACATAACCAGCACAACTGTGAGCCAAATAAACTTCTCTTCTTTAAAATTACCCAGCCTCACATATTCCTTTAGAGCAACACAAAATGGACTAATTCAGAAGCCTCTCCCACTCCAGCTATGCTCTGCCTCTGTGCTTTCAGCTCTGTGCCCACACCACAGCACATCCCTCACTGCATACTGGAGGCTGCCCATTATAAGTTCATTGAGAAAAAAGACAATATCTGATTCACCTTTTTATTTCCAATACCCAGCCCAGTACCCGGCACTTCCAACCTGCTCACATCAGAGCTTAGATAGTGGTTCACATTGCCCAGGATATGCCATATTACTGAACACTATATGTCAGGACTTAATAAACAACTGACTGAGGTGCACAGCTCACCATCTGCACCTTTGTATCCCAGCTATCTTGGGCCACTTTTGGATCTTCATTTCTAGGGCTTTCCTTCATCCCCTTTGACTTCCCTGATACCTCAAAGTCACTAACACCACTGCAACTTGTTGTACTTTCTCTAACACTTCTCCAGAACAGAACAAATGGATATCAGATTCTGATACGTGTAAGTAGCTTTCTAAATGTGGAGAGAATCAAGCTTTAGACAAAACACAGGCCAATCTGTGAATGAGTTCCCTTGCACGCATAAGGAATGCATAACCTTTTGGAAACTGTAATAATTATCCTCTAATGCATCCTTCTTCCAGCCCATCTCATCAAAACCACAAGTGGTTTCAAATAGTCTAATCCATTTTTATGAATGTGAGTTGCCTCCTCAAGAAACCTCTATTTCCCAGAAACCTATCCACTCACACATATGATCTGCTGAGTCATAGTTGGTTTCCAGACACTAGGGCCCAGCTCATATCCAATAGTCAGGCTCTAATCCCTGTGAGGTCATCTGTCTACTGGAAAATCTCATGTATCTGACAATGCTTGTGACAAAACTGTCCTTCACCCAAGATTAAAATTTGAAAAGTTGCCTTTAGATAGCCAACTTTACAAATACTGTCCATGCTTCTGCTTACTCCCCGATAAAGAATGAATGCTGAACAAAATTTAACCATTTCTTGTTAACTATGATAGAGTTAAATATAAACATAGATATAATATAGATAAAGATCCAGATGATACAGAGATAGATAGAGATAGAGATAGAGATAGGAGTGGGTGTCACAGATTTAACCTTTCATGGAATGCTGCCCTGTGACCTCCTTACTGTCCTGGAGTTCCCATGCACCTGATGGGATACTGAAGGATGAGGAGCTTTTTATCCTTCTCTACAGAGCAGGATTCAGGTTCTTCTAATACTTTCTTTAACTTTCTGTGGCTACTTCTTTTCTATCTTTCTAATTTTGTATTTTCTGCTCTCTTCTCTGCTCTTTATCCCCTTCCTTCCCACAGTCCTGCAATACTGAACAGCTTAGAAGTCTGACTTGCAGAGGAAAGAATAATTAGATTCCCAAGTTTTCTGGAGCACATGTCATATCACTGTTACCCTTCACCCCTGGGGCTAGCACTGTGGACCTCCTGATCTACAGCACCAGGAGGTCCAACTCTACATTCCTCTCCAACTCTACTTTTATCATCATTTTTGACATCAATATTCTCATGGATAACCCATCCAACACCTTGTCCCAACCATTCTCCCAGTTTCTTAGCTCCAACGATCACTCACTGCCCCATCTCAGGCAGCCATTTATAGAGACCATACAAGGAATAATCCACTCCAGCATCTCAATTTCAAACACCCTTTTCTTTGACCATTATCTCCTATAGTCCAGCACACTTATACCAACTCTCCAGCACTCCTACTCCTACAACCTCCATACTATCATCAACCTTAATATACAATATTGACCCTACCACTTTTCTTATTATCTATCACCTACCCTCATATCCTCGCTTATCTCCCAACCAGCCTAAATGACATGATCTGGCACTAAAATGCTCCCTTGAAAATATCCATAACTCCCTTGCTACTCTGGGTAAAACTCCAGTGCTGGTTAAACCCAATTGTGTAATTTTTCTTCTACCCGAACAGTTAAATGTTACTGAAGAAAATTACAGAACCATTCTAACTGGACTGATTTCAAATGTATAATCACAGATCTCAAAACAGAACTCAATACTGCCAGACAACTTACTTCCCTAGGAAATGTGTTTTCCCAACTTCTAAGATAATTATTCACATCTCTGCTCTTCTCAAATTTCCGACATTCCTTCCCTTTCCTCAGGACTCTCAGCTAATGACCTTGCTTTGTACTTCACAGAGAAAAGAGATGCAATCAGATTAGAACTATCTCATCTTTCAACTATCAATTCCACCAACCATCCCGTATCTGTACTCAAATACACTGCCTTCATTTTGGTTAAAAAGGGAAGAAGATAGATGAGATACTTCCTGTGCTCTGTGATCAGACTGTCTCTTATCTTCTTAAAAATATCACCCTACTTTGTTTTTTCATTTTTGTTAGTGTTCATATCTGGCTCAGGGTCTCTCACAAGGCTGCTGTCTGTAAAGAGCTGACTGGGGCCGAAGGATCCTTTTCCAAGCTCACTCACACTGCTGTTGGAAGGAAGTTTCAACTTCTTGCCAAGTAGGTTTCTCTATAGTGCTGCTGAGAACACAGTTTCCCCCAGAGTAAGTGGAGAGAGAGAGAGCAAGAGATAGACAGAGAACATGTACACCAAAGCAAAAGCCACAGTCCTTTTATAACCTAAACTCAGAAGGGGCATCTCATCTCCTCTCTGGTTGTGCTCTATTCATTAGAATCAAGTCATTAAAGCCAATACTGGGCATGAAGGGATGCATGAAGCTTCACCTCTTGAAGGAAAGAGTATCAAAGAATTTACTGGATGTATTAATACTTTAACAACTACTATTATTTAAGAGTTTAAAGTAATTCCAAATTTCATATTGAATCAAAAATAATTTCCTCAGTCTAGCATATTTTCAGAGCCCTCTATATACAGCTCTACAACCAACCCAATATCACCCCATCACTTCAGTCAATACAAACTCTTTATTGCCTGCCTTGTTCATTCATGCAAACGCCTTCTTCAGCACTTTTATAAATCTGATTACAATACCAGGAATTAACTTAAATGTTGTGATGTAAATATTTCCAAGTCATTTTGTCCATGACTTACATAACTATGATTTCATTCTTTGCAAGCCAGGACCAAGTCTTCTATTCAATTTGTATTCTTCATGGGGCCTCGTATTGGGCTATATACAAGCATGAATGAACCAATCAATCTAGTTAGCAATAGAAAGAAAATAATTTCAAAATTAAACAGTATTATATCTCTCTTGCCAACCATTCAATGTTTTATAACATTACCTATTTTATTTTTATTTTATTTTTGAGACAGAATCTCACTCTGTCACCCAGGCTGGAGTGCAGTGGCGCAATTTCAGCTCACTGTAACTTCCGCCTCCCAGGCTCAAGTGATTATCCTGGCTCAGACTCCAAGTAGCTGGGACTACAGGTGCCCACCACCATGCCTGGATAATTTTTGTATTTTTAGTAGAGACAGGGTTTCACCATGTTGGCCAGGCTAGTCTCAAACTCCTGACCTCAAGTGATCCGCCCGCCTCAGCCTCCCAAAGTACTGGGATTACAAGCGTAAGCCACCGTACCTGGCCTATAACATAACTTAAATTATAA
The DNA here is from genome assembly GCF_049350105.2 of Macaca mulatta. Classification (NCBI taxonomy): domain Eukaryota; kingdom Metazoa; phylum Chordata; class Mammalia; order Primates; family Cercopithecidae; genus Macaca; species Macaca mulatta. Next base: position 90,826,855 of record NC_133422.1, on the reverse strand, counting down.
GGAATTGTCTGTGTCAGATTTTGCTGGGTTTCAGAGCTGTAAACCCTTCCCTTCTCTCCCTCCCTTCTCCCACTTCCATGTCCTTCCACAGCTTAGAACCATTTGACTTGGAGACTTGATCCCACTCCAATCTCTCAAACCAATCCACGATCCTCATAATGGGTGTGAGAGCACAAATTATTCTGATCCTATGTCTAGTCTCAATTCGACTTTGCACCTGTACTCTGATCACTGGCTTCTGCACTTTTCTTTTTTCTTTTTTTTTTTTTCTTCTTTTTTTTTCCCCCCACCTTTGTGACTTTGGTTAATTACATTATTTGTCCTGGGCAAATAATTACATTATTTGTCCTGTACATTATTGTGTTCTTTCCAATCTTGATAACTGTTTTAAGGATACCCAGGATTTGTTTTAGTCAACTACAGTAAGACAAGCAGACAAAGAAACAACCATCATGAAGGAAGAAGGATTTCATGCTCCCTGGGAGATGCCTGGAAATAAGAGGCAAGCCACACCATACCAGGACACAAAGGGAAGCACAGGGTCAGTCTGGAAGCAGAGGGAGAGGGGAAAACATGGCCAAGAGTCTTTATTGTGGTTTCCAAGGAAAGAAACCAGTGAGACAGGGTAAGCAGGTTTAGGACTGGCTAGTTTGAATCATTTCAGCAGGCCCTGGGGCAGTTGTCTGGTGTGGGCTCTAGATTGGTTGGTTTGCATATGAAAAGTATGCTGGAAGGTGAGTCATTTACTAACTCAAAGAATTAGTTAACCCTAGGAAAGGCAGTCCCTTCAGAGTCAGCAAGGCCCCAAATGTCAAAGCGTGAAAATCACAATGTGAATCTTAGGGTTTTCTATCAGCTTACTGACATTCCTCCAAGACTTACCCCAGCCCAGGAGTTCCATGTATTCTAGATCTCCAGCCATGGAAATCTGTCATATCCTGGAGTTGATCAGTACAAGGCTTCACATATGAAAACCAGCTCATTAAGAAGCAAAAATTATTCTGCCAGTAGATCTTATTGCAATGCAAACTTTAGATTCTGGAAGATTTTCTTTTCTATTCTAAAGTAACTTCTTGCTTTCTTTGTAAGTAACTGCAAAAACAAGTACGTATAGAACAATTCAACAGTTTTCTCAAATCAGAAATTTTCTTCATTTTCTTGAATGAAGAAAAATTACATTCTCAGGTCACTTTCAGGACATATTAACCTGTAGCTACAATTTATCTCTATTATATACAGTCATGAACACAAAATTTAAATTTTCTCAAAAGGGCAAAGCAATGGAAAAACAACAACAACAACAACTTTCAAACCTTGATCTACGCCAAATCCCAGGAGGAAAAAAGGTTTCCTGATGGTCTAAGGGAAAGATTGATGCACTTAGATAAGTCATTTATGTTATAGAATGTCCTGTTTTAAAAGGAACTGCTCATTACTCTAACAAGTTGTTGAGCTAAATGTGTATTTTGAATATTTTCAACTTCATCTTTGTCATTCCAATGTTTTGAAATGCTCTATAAAAGCTGAATTACATATTCATTGCATTTTCAAAATCCAACTCTCATTCCTTTTCCATTTTATATCAAAAGCCTTCTTACGTCAATATAAATTTAAATTTGTATAGCACAGTACTGTAAAATTTACGAAGTGCCTTCATAGTCATGTTCTCACCGCACAACTCCAAAACACAGGATATAGGGCACACATTCTTATCCAAGTTGTCTAATAAATTAATAACTTTATTTATGCTTGCTTCATTCTTCCATTTATTCAGTCAACATTTGTTTGACAGCCATTATGTACCAGGCAATACTCTAGGCACCGATGATGCAGAGGAGACCACAAACTCACCATGCTCAGGAAACTGATATGTTGGCAGGAAGTGATATAATAAATAAGTGAACGAGTAAGGAAGGAAGCCCAGATTCAAACCCCGGTTGCCTCATTACAAATTTACAGCTCTTTTTTGGATACCATTCTGCCTAATTATCCAGTGCACAAGTTCTCTTTGCCATGAATTTGGTAGTTTGATTTCTTCTCGGACTCATGTCTCTTTAGGTTTCATAAAGGTCTCAGATTTTTCCTAAACTCTGAAGTAACTCTGTTATCAACTGTCAAAACATTATTTAATAACCATCATTTTCGGGGCACTACCGTAAAGGGTTAGGGAAAACCAGCCCCTCCACCCCGCTTCTCAAAAAAGAGAATCATGGATTTTAAAATTAGTTTTAAAAAGAAAACACATATATGCCAAGAAAAAACACATACCGATAAAATGTTAAAGTACAAATTAATATCCTGCAAGAGTATACTCACTGAATTATTAGCAGTTGTCCGCCTACACAGTGTTTCCATAGGACTGCATTTCAAATTACTCCCTTTGCCTGTTTTCAATCTCACACCGCTCACTAGTAAGTTAACTTGTTCCATGTATCATCAGTAATTCATGACTTGCTTGCGAAAGTGCAGGGACAGCACTACTACAGACCTAATACAATGAATATCTTATTAGGAAGAAATTAACAAATGAATTGTTGCCGATCAATAGGTGTTGAAGAGAAAATTACAATGATAGTAAAGCCTAAATAATTTATACACAATATTGATTTTTTCATTACATTAATTATTCTTTATAGCACAATAAGGAACTTGGAGAATAAAACCTTCAAAGCAAAGAAATTATCTGCAGTGGTATTTTAGGCCTAAGTCTGAATTTAAAAGACAAAGAATGGTCCATGAGAGTTCACAATTTGTTTTTCTTTTCTTTTTTTTTTTTTTTTTTTGAGACAGTCTCATTCTGTCACCCAGGCTGGAGTGCAGCGGCCCAATATTGGCTCACTGCAACCTCTGCCTCCTGGGTTCAAGCGATTCTCCTGCCTCAGCCTCTCAAGTAACTGGGACTACAGGCCCCCACCACCACGCCCAGCTAGCAAATATTTTTAAATTAAGAATGCACCCGGCCGGGTGCGGTGGCTCAAGCCTGTAATCCCAGCACTTTGGGAGGCCGAGACGGGCGGATCACGAGGTCAGGAGATCGAGACCATCCTGGCTAACACGGTGAAACCCCGTCTTTACTACAAAATACAAAAAAACTAGCCGGGCGAGGTGGCGGGCGCCTGTAGTCCCAGCTACTCGGGAGGCTGAGGCAGGAGAACGGCGGGAACCCGGGAGGCGGAGCTTGCAGTGAGCTGAGATCCGGCCACTGCGCTCCAGCCTGGGCGACAGAGCGAGACTCCGTCTCAAAAAAAAAAAAAAAAAAGAATGCACCCGATAATAAATTGGACACTTCCAATGTACATAGGTTCCTTCATGTTGTGAGAAGTTTTTAGACACAAGTACTTTTGACATTATTCAATAAAAGTAGTGACAGAAATGTTTATTCATAGAAATATTACAAATAGAAATATCCATTAGTCCACCTCTTTTGTCGAATACACAGAAGGCACAATAAGGAACTCAAGGAAGCTGTGTGGGGAAAAAAAACACCTTCTCTGATACTTCTCCCGGATTTTTAAATTCACTGGACTTAAATTCGGACCAACAGAGTGCACGTTCCTTAGAACTAATAACTTTCATAGCCAGTAGAAAACAATTCCTCACGCAATTTTTTTGTGGCCTCAGAGACAAAGACCTGAAAATGATCCTTTTGTTGACAGGCCATCGATGACTCTAGCTATGTCATAAAATGGTGTATGTGCACGTGCAAGCAAGAGAAAGAGAGAAAGAGAGGAGAGAAAAGACAGCTATGTATAAGGAGGTATAATGACAGAGAGGATTCAGGTTGGTATATTCTCCATGGATGACATTGTTCCCAGCAACTCAAAATCCCCTCCTCTGGAAGGGAGACATGAACGTGACATATATGTACCAATCTCAATAGATATACTACCTACAGACAGGGTATTGGATATGGATTTCGTCATCTATAAATATCTATGTTGAATAGTGTTTTGCTGATGGCATTTTGACTCTCAGAATTCAAGCAGTGAATTGGGGGTTCCTGTGTCAAGTTTTGTCAGATACCAATTTTCTGTAAATATTTTTAGGATCTAATATAGAAGCTCTTCATAGTATTTTGCACCAAAAGGTACATGCATGTGTACTTTCAACATACCACATTCCCCGAAAATAAATATGGAAATACTGCTTCAAAAGTCCTTTAAAATTAAAACTAAAAATATGAGGATAGTTTCAAACATGACACAGTGTATTTCTTCCCTCACCTATTAGCTTCAGAGACTTAAAGCTCGCAAATATTACTCTAGAGAATTTTAATGCTCTTAGAAGAAAATCTAAGCGGCAGAAAGGGTCTCATCTCGAAAAGGTTTTTGCAAACTACCGTCAGTTTTGCAAACTACTTGTCATGTCTTAACTAATATTGTTATATAACTTCAAATTCATAAAATGTGTGTTGTCTACTGTGCATCATAATATAGATACAACTGGCCAAATCTGTCACAATTATCAGATGATTCTGGGGTACCAAGATGACAAACACCCAAATTAGCATTATTTTTAATACTCAGCAAAAAGTCACTTTGTCTGTGGTAACTGTTCCTTTGGAGAGCGGCTCTTTGCTGCACTCATCATTCCTTAGATGGAGACTAATGGTCCGTGCAGAAAACATGCAGTACAGGTACTAAAATATGGGGTATCTATTCTTGGTCTCATTTGTAGAACACAACCAGGGCATCCAAAAACTGAATTAGAAGAAATTTCCAACTATTTTTAGACACTGTGCAAGTTAGTCTCCATTTTCATCCCTCCCATCACTGGACCCCAAATCCATTTTCCATCTTTCTCTGACTTGCTGAAGGCCACGGATGCATCAGCAAGATCTCTTGCCCTTTAGCTTCTAAGTGGATTCACTGTGTGGAAGACAATAGGAGGAAACGGACAGGTGGGAGGAGAAAGCGCTGCCACTCCTTTCTCCTGGCCTCTGCTCTATAGCTCTAGCAGTGGCTGCTTTCTGCAAACTCCTCCTCTCCAGAAGTTTCTCCTTCTGCTCTCCCCTACTACTGAAACTGGGGCTCCTATCAGCCTCCAGCAGGCAAAGAATACTGATAACACAGTTCTCTCCTCTTGCCTCTTCACATCCAATGGGGTTAACAGTTTCCTCTTGTTACTGGTTGCAAGTTACCTTGAGGTCCAATATTGGTTTTCCTATCCCTGTTCCTACCTCTCAAACTAGTTCCTTTGAAATCCCGAAGTGTGCCTCTGCTTGCTGCCAGGACCTGGAAAGCTACCAATACTTTAAAACAGCAGCATGATTCAGAAAAAGAATGTATAAGTAGATAAATATACATTAGTAGCACTTAAATACACTCACCCTCCAAATCAGATAGCCTTCTGGATAGTAGATTACTTCCCATAACTGCACTAATGAGACAAACCATTGCATACCAGATTAATTTCTGTCTTCTACGTTCAATATTACCTTCTTTCTGATTCAGATATTTTAGGATTTCATTCTTTACCTTGACTATTTTTGTTCTTCTTCTCTCCCTCCTTTGTACCATTCTTACAATTTACACTTTACATGATCACTGTCTGTTATCTCTTTACTGGCATGTCACCTTGTTCTTTACTATATCATGGGGCTCTCACCTTCAGATTTACAGACACACATTAAGTTACATGTCTGTCTTTAAAACCACATTTGCTCTTCTTTCTAAGTCTATGTTTTCACATTTGAAGTAAACTCATAAAATCCTCCATGTTCCTAGAGTCCACAAAATACAGATGCCATCTCTCAGGTTTACACTTAAATATCCAGAGCCTTTAATTATTTGGAAGAAATACTCTGTAAATCTAATAAATAAATACCAAGGACATCGAGGTGATTAGCATTTATACCCTTTGATGTTTATAAAGAAACTAGAAAGCAGGAGCAAACATAAATACACAATGTCAAATGTAAGGTTCTGAAAATAAATGACACAGTACTTACCAATAAAAGCATGGTAAGATATTAATAATAGGAATGAACTACAAATATTTATGTGCCCACAGGCAACTAATTCAATTTCACTGCAGGATTGCTTCATGTATGAATTTAATTGTATATGTTTAAACATTTTTATTGCTGTTTCATTAATTTCCCATAAAAAATAAAACTATATGCTGGGGGGAAAAAAGACTGCAAGTTTCCATTCTTGGACTGAGTGCCCAGTGAATATCCACAGCATCCTAAGAATTAACATTGACTTTATAATTTATGGCTTCTCTTTTTGCATCACAGCTTGAAAATTCATTTTTACACTATTCAGGAGAAGTTCCAAATTCAAAAAAGATGGTACAGGTTTAACTATCATTTTATTTTTACACAAAAACAACATATATGTGGTGGGGTGTGGTGGCTCACACCTCTAATCCCAGCACTTTGGGAGGCCAAGACGGGCGGATCACCTGAGATCAGGAGGTCAAGACCAGCCTGGCCAACATAGTGAAAACCTGTCTCCACTAAAAATACAAAAACTAGCCAGGCGTGGTGGTGGGGGCCTTTAATCCCAGCTACTGGGGAGGCTGAGGCAAGAGAATTGCTTGGACCTGGGAGGTGGAGGTTGCAGTGAGCCGAGATCTTGCCACTGCACTCCAGCCTGGGTGACAGAGCAAGACTCGGTCTCAAAAACAACAACAATAACAACAAACATATATGCATGTGATGAGTCTCAGGAGAAAATAATAATAGCTAACTCTTTCATGATTTCCTTACTATGTGTCAGGCTTTGTCCTAAGCTCACCATGAGATAGTGCTCTTCTTACTGACAGTTTCCAGAGAAGGAAACTGACGTGCAGAGCAGATAATTGACTTAACCCAGGGCCACATGAGAGAAGTGACTGAATCAGATTAAAATCCAGGTAGTTTGACTTCAGAGTTCATGCTTTCATTTTATTTTATTTTATTTTATTTTATTTTATTTTATTTTAATTAATTTATTTTTAGAGATTGGGTTTCACTTTGTTGCCCAAGCTGGCCTTGAACTCCTGGGCTCAAGAGACCCACCTACTTCTGACCTCCCAAAGTGCTGGGACTACAGTTGTGAGCCACCATGCCTGGCCAGGGTCCATGTCTTTAAACATTACCCCAATTACATCACAAATCAAGCACTCGCATGATTTTCAGTGGCTGATAAATTTGTCATTGTTTTCCTCCAATCTCTCTTGAAGTCTTTGTCCTTATTCATCATCTCTTTCTATTGTTCTCCAATATTACAATCTCCAACCACCATCACCTTCAGCCACCTGGCTTTGACCAGTAGTAATGTAGCATCTATATGAACCAGAGGTTATATTAATAAATACCTCTCTCATCCTCTCACCCTACATCAGAGGTCACATCTCAGTTTAGGCTGATTGTTTTTCTAAAGCACAAATGAATGATTACATTAACCTTTTCAAGAGTCAAATACATCTGTCAGTAAACAAATGAATTTCTGATGTGTGGCATACAGTCTAATAGGATAAACCTCCTCAAATAGTCCAATAAGTCCAATAGTCCAATAAGTCCAATAAGCTCTGGTCTCCATATTTACTTTTACTTCTATTCTAGAGAATCTGGGGAGTGGGCATCTTGCTAATTATGGAAGGCAACCACTAATAACTAGAATTTGCACCTGAAATAACAGAGTCATGATACAAAACTTTTGATAATTCCATCTTTTAACTAACACAATCTTGTCAAGTTATGCTAATATGTTTTCAAGGTAATCTAAAAGCTGACATTTATTAAGAATCTTCTATAAATTAATCTCTGTGCTGGGCACTTTACATGTGTCTTACTGAGCAACTGTATTTGCCAGAGGAAGATAAAAACAAATAACACTGTCCAAGTTAGAAAATGTTTCCTATTCTTCCCAATACATGAATGCTCAGCTATAATGTAAACAAAGTTGTATTAGCTAATTAAAATCAACAGGGAATTCATAAATGATATCTACAATCTAACAAACTCAAAAACAAGATAAGTGATTACTACAAAATATTAATTTGGCCAATTAAAATCAACAGGGAATTTATAAATGATATCCACAATCTAACGAACTCAAAAACAAGATAAGTGATTACTACAAAATATTAATTTGGATTTTCCATTTAATTGTTTTCATACTGAACCTATTTCTTGGCCCAATAATTTACTTTATGACTCTTAAAATAACATTAGGATTTGCCAGTCTCAATTAAACTGTTTAGCTCATTATCAAGCATAAATAACTTTCAAATGCCATAAGCTTCTTATTGTCTTTAGTCAAAATGAGATGATAATAATTAGCTTTGGGGAATAATAATATAACAGTCTAAGATTAAGCAAATCTACATTGTTGGCAGCTAAATTGGCCTCACTTCTCTTATGAGAACATTTCAATTTCTCGAAAATCAACCCAATCAAAAATTCCAAGGTAACTATCAAGAAGAAAGCAGAAGCATAAATCATCTATTACCATTTACTACTTCCAATTCATGTCTTCACTACTTAAAAAACTGAAAGGGTTTAATTTAACCTCTTACTGATTTATAGCAAATGTTGTTGGTTTGAAGCAGAGCAATACTTTAGGAGACCCTATAATGAACAAATCAGTAGATATGGCCTACAGACAGAACAATCTCGTATCTCTTTACTTTTACACTGCTCTTTAGTTTTACACTACAAAAACCTTATGGTAAAAATTAACCTTCTTGGCAGTTCAACAATTCTAATTAGAAGAGACATCAAACAGCTTATGCTTTAGAAAGCAGTTCAGGCCATGATAGTCTAGTCTTTGAAACAGAGCTCTGTAACCTCCTTATATATTTTAGCCTGCTGTCTAAAGGAAAAGCAATAACCAGATAATGTTTCAAAGTGGTTCTGGTTTTTGTGGCAAGTTGTGTTATATTTTCTCATCTTATCTTTTTATACTTATTATTAAGAAGCAGACGACCTAATACACAGGACCCATTTATTGCTTTTGGCCCTGAATGTGTAAAACAGTCTATACCATCAGACTTTACAAAAAGTTTCCTTGGTAGAAATATTTACAAATGCTAGAGGACTAGTTCATTTATAATCCTTTTTTTTTTTTTTCCTATGCATAGGGTAGGAAAAAGGAGATACCCTGCACTCAGCTTAGATTAGAACTAACAAAACTTAAAATAAAGGCCATCCAGGCTAAGCCTTTCCCCAAGAAGAAATTCCTTTTACAACATCAGTAGTTAAGCAGACATTCCTAGAGTTTTTACTGAGAGTGAGCACCAAAGAGTTCATGCTCTTTTTAGACAGTTATAAATTTTATTAAGTTCTTTCTTACTCTGAGTTGAAATCCTATCACTTCTTATCCTAGTTCTACCCTTTGCAGCAACACAGAACAAGTCTCCCTCACCTTCCACGTCTCATTTTTTTTACTTTTTGAAGGCAGCTTTTATGTCTCTCCTTATTTTTCTCAACTCAATATTAAATATTACACATTCTTTCAATTAATTCTCATATGACATGGTTTCCAGATGCTGCAAATAAATTCGAGTTGCAGTTTGACTTAAAAGTTTTCCTAAGTGGAATACAAAAAAAGAGAGAGAGAGATCTGAAGGTTTATTTATTTCTCATGTATTTGCATCTACAGTTTACATAGTTGGAGGGGTTGTCCAGAATCCAGTGGTCCATCCAGGAGCTGTATCTATGGTAGCTCCTCTCCTTCCTAATAACACACATACACACATACACACACACACACACACACACACACACACACACACACACCAGTCATATAAATGGTTCTGTGATATAAGGTGACTCAGATAACCTTATCTCTCTCCCTGGCCACAATGATTGACTGAAAGAATAGTCACAAGTTCCAAGCTGGGCTAATCAGAGTCATTCCCAAAAATTTCAAACTGGAACTCAGAGAAGGCCTGCTTCCCTCTTGGCTTGTGGAGCTATTAGATATGAAAAGCATTTGCCCACCTTGTGGAATTGGCCAATTTGACAGAATGAGATCAATATGCAAAGGAGTATGGGAAGAAAGACCCCAAATCTCCAGGTCCAGTCATTCCTGAAACCACCTCTCCCCCACCTTCCTGTGGTGTGACTGGGTTAGCCAATAATTCCCCTCTGGCTGAAATAAGTTTGAGTTAGGTTTGTATAACTTGCAACACAGAAGGTCCTATTTAATATAACATCCACAGGGTTCAAACTATTCTAACAAAACTAACGGAGTGCAGGTCATAAAAGAGAAAAAATGCCATCCTATCTTACAAAATGATGCAGATAGAATATCTTTCCATCATTATTTAAGAATGGGAGTGATACTCACTTACCAAAGATGAAGCCTAGGCTACACAGGGCTGCCAATGTTTACAACGCAATCCCCAGAACTATCGTAGTGCCCGGCACATAGTAAGTAGGTGCTTAAGGCACACTCCACTATACTTTCCATAGTAAACAGAAGATATATAGTAAGCAAAACATTGAATATAAATTATGCAAATGAAGACATGAATTCCCTCAAGAAACCTTAGGTATGTCATTTCACCTTTTTATGGTTACATTCCCCATGAAAAATGTGGGACTAGATTCTCTCTTCAGTCCTTTTTAGCCATAAAATGCTATGATTCTACACATACTCAAGAATGCTAAAAAGGAGTCTTTTAAGGCTTTGGGTATACAGTAATAAAGAAGGAAGCATAAAGAGAGTGAGAAACAATAACCTGCCAAAAAAAAAAAAAGTAACTGGGGGAAAAGCACCACAAAAATAACGGGAAAAAACCATCAGTGATATGATAAAAGAGGTCATTCCGATATGCCATCATCCTATTCCAACCAGTTTCTGTGGTCAGAAGTTATCTCTGTGCTGGATTCAAACCACCAGCCCAAGGTCCTGCCCCTTCACGGCCCACTTAATCCATATGATGGCCCCTTCAGGTTTGCCATGTATTTCTCTTCAGAGTTGGCTTCCTTCTTCTGCCTTTAGTCCTAGATGTTCTCACCTCCTCTCTCACCATTCCAGATAGTTTTTTGTGTTACCAAAGGAATGTATATCCAATTATATTGTGTGCCCCTAACTTTGTTCCCACCTTCTCCCCTACAAAGACTGATGACCAAATGTCCATAATTTTCAACTTATTGTTTAAGTTTGCAACCTAGGATGCTTAGTACAAGTAATCATAAAATGGTATCTCTGTAAGGTGACTCATTTATACAGAGCTTCTCTAACAAATTGACCTCATGGTTTTTTAGGAAGAAGGCCTTGAATAGGGAACCTATTATTGCAATTAACAACTGATATTGCACTATTACTATATATCCACATAGTAAGTACAATATGCCAGCATATTATACCATGCATATATACTATGCTAAGCATTTTGCACGCATCGATTCATTTAGTTCTCACAACACCCCTATAATATAATAGCCATACTAATTATTATCTACACTTTAAAAGTGAAGAAACTGAGACTCAGAAAGAGTAACTTACTCCTGGGTACACAGCTAGTAAGTACAAGAGCCATACTTATCTGATTCCAGAATCCTTACTCTTACCCATTATGTGATCCATAAGGGCATTGATCTCTGAGTGAAATTGGGAGGAGACGCTTTGCGGGAACCAAAAGCAGAAAGACTAGGGAACCGAAATCAACAAGATCTGCTTATCAATTTTGCTTAGAGTCAGCCCTATTTGAAGTAGAACCTTGTTTCCATTATGTACCAATAGATTATCTGCCATTTTGCATTGTGAAAATGTACCCTCCATTATCCAGGCTAATCTAGTTGACTGTAGAATGCTGTACACAGACATTACAATGACAGACAACTAACTCAATCTACTCTGCTAGAGAGATGCTACTGTTAACATCCTTTCAACTTTTTCCCTATAGCTTTTGATGCAGAGCACTTCACATATGCCACAACTATTCCCTCCTACAGTATCTAGAGCAAGGAAGTAATTGAGAATTACTGGGAAGAGAGAGAGGGTGGGAAGGAAAAGAAAGAAGGATTATCAAATGAGGTAAAAACAAGATACTACCAAAAATGTGTTTTTTAAGAAAGAAAAGGAAACCAGAACAGGGTGACTAATTGTCTGCTAACTTGTGTTTCAGGGAGAAATGAATGTTTATGCTCCATTACTAAACAAAGAAAATAATTTGATCATACACTAGAAATCATATGTTTAAACAGTCACGGTGGAGTTTTCCTATGTCACAGAATAAAGAGATACTAAGTATTTCCTATAGAAGTGAAACCTGACTGCTTGTCACCTATTCAGGGTCTGTAGTAGCATTATTCATCACTAAGCAAAAATCTAATTATTTTTAGATTCCACATCCTCCTCTAAGTCCTCTAAAATTTTCATCTATTTACTAAGACTTTTAAGTACATGGGACAAAAATAATGCCAGCCCCTACTGAAGAGCAATCAGACTTTTCTATGTGATAATCAATAAGACTCCAGTTTTAGTGAAATGGAAGCTGGGAAGCAGTCTAGCAAACTCTTTGGGGTCAATCAGGAATTAATCTAAACGGAGTACAAGGTTGGATGAAATGTAGCAGAAATTGTGTCTCACTGTAGCAGAAGTTGTGTCTCACTGAAATAATCATGTTATGTGTTAGGAGGTTTGGAAGTAATACTTAACTGAAAAACTGTTTTAAGCTAAAAGAGAGTGGCAGGATCTAAAGTAATACACTATTAAAAATATTTAAAAGCAAAGGATCTGTAAAATATACTAAGTGAAGACCCTAATGCCCTCATTCCAAATCCAGTTTCTTATTCTAACCAATGTGCATTAAACAGGAAAAGGAGCAGGGAGGAGGGAAAGTATTTGAAAAATTGCCAGAGTAAAAAATCCCATAAAGAAATTTCGCTCATTCTTGGAGAAATGAAGTAGAATTAGATGCTTCAGTGGTGGTGAATTCCAGAATCTGGGTAGCTTCCAGTAAATGAAGCTTTTCTATAACGTCAAATGCAAAAGCTATCTGTGCTATCAACATAATGAGCTTGAGCTTTTAAATTCCTATTTCTTCATACCAAATTGTTTGAAACCTTTAAGATAAAAACTTCAATGAACTAGTGTTCCAAGCTTTTAATATTTTCGTCCTTGAGCAAGCATGTCAGATTAATCTTCGAATTGCAATGGGCAGAAAGAACCTTCAACCAAATTCTTAAGCCCATGTCTCTCTCAAAGCATGTTAATAATGTAAGCAGTTTCATTGGCTATTAAGATTTTTAACTTTCCTAATTCTCCACTGTATTACTGTTTTTTAAGGCTAGGAGGCAGGGGATCAAGAATGTCATTCCATCCTGAAAACAAGGGATGTTATTTTATCTTTATACTCACTTAGCACTTAGTACACTGTCAGGCACCCTGTAGGCATTTAATAGGTACTTTTGGAATAAGTTGATGTAATGGCCTAGGAAGAGCATGGAAATCTTTCTGAGGACAGGTGAGTCCAAATCCTGGCACTGCTGGGCAACAAAGACCATCTCCAGAATTAGAGTTATCTATGGAGGTAAAGCAGAAATTTGCACGTGTATCTTCAAAGTGTCACCAAGAGGATTGACTGTTTCCTGAGCTGCCACCCAAAAGCCACTTATAGAGGGATCATATTCGTCTCCAGCTTCACCATACCTGGAAAACTCCTGCCTTGCCTCTCTACTCCCCCTTCTTTTTCCTGGGTTTGGGTTTGCACTCCCAAAACTTAAGTTCACAATTTTGCAAGGCTGGTCTAACCCAGACCGCGATCCCCTCCCCATTTCAGGGCGTTTTTTCCAGCGTCCACTGGGAGGGAGGCCAGGCTGTGCTATAGGCACCAGGCAGGATCCACACGGTGGCTCCCCCGCACACCTTAGAGGGTGAAGGCAGAGGGGTGGCGGGAAGCGGTGGGGACTGGGGGAAGAACGAGTTCAGGACCTGGGCACTATCCAGACGTCTCTCATCCCTCCCCAAAGCCACGGCGCCAACCGCCCAAGACGCCAGGAAACCATCAGCAGGGGCAGGGAGCGCGGGGTCGCTCTGGGTCAGGACTGAAGAAGAGGGACTGGGTGGGGGTGGGAGGGGAAGAACTGAGACGGGGCAGGGGACAGTACCTGGTGTGGCTGTGGTTGCGGGGACAGTCCTTCTTCTCCATGATGGCCGGCACGCAGTTGGTGAGCTCCGTCCAGTCGGCGTGCAGCCCGCAGCTCCAGCCGGTGGAGAAGCGGGAGAAGAGCCACGTCTCCTTCTTGCCAGGCCGGTGGCAGGTGCACTTCTTCTGGCCGGCTTTGCAGCTACAAGGCTGCTCCAGCCGGATGTTCTTCACCAGGTGCCGTCCGAACGTGGTGCCCCCGGTCTTCTGGATGTGGAGGAACACGATCACGTCGCGCCCTTTGATGTTGAAATCCACAAAGCGGGTCAGGTCCTTCAGGGTGAAGTTGAAGCGCGGCACGAACCGGGGCAGGGAGCCGTTCTCCGGGGCCTCGGGGTCCGGCTCGTCTTCCTCCTCCTCCTCCTCCTCCTCCTCCCCTCGGTCTCCGGGCTCCTCGTCCTCCTCCTCTGGCGCTGCGGCCCCCCGAGGCCCCTCGGGGGACCCCCGGGGCGGCGGGGGCAGCTGGGGCCGCCGCTCCCACTCCTCGGGCGGCGCCTGAGCCCGGCGGGCTGGACCCGGGACGGCGGGCGGGCCGGCCTCCCCCGCGCGGGGCTGCTCCCCGAAGTTGGTGCAGGAGCTGGTGCAGGAGGGGGACACGTACTGGTACATGATGACCACGAAGAGGAGAGTGAGCACCGGCGTCAGCAGCCACTTGTTGAACCTTTCATCCATGGTCCCGCTCTCAGGCCGTCAGGCGAAGCGGCGGCGGCGGCGGCGGCAGGGCGGACGGGCGCCCGCTCGGAAGTTTCGGGGACTCCGGGGCGCGGCTCGGAGCCCGCCGTTCCTCCATGCCCCTGACGCCGAGGCGTGCGGCTGGCTGGCGGCCCCGCGGCCCTTGGGGCTGGCGGAGCCGGGGCCTGCGAGCCGGGCGGGGGAGGCGGGCGCCGGCGCGCTCGGCTGCGGCTGCGGCGTGGGGCGCCCTGCGCTCCCGGGGGCGCCCGGGCCAGCCCGCTCCCTGCTCCCGCCCCGGCGCGGCGCTCTCAGGCGACGCGCGGCATCCCGCCGGCGGCTTGCGGGCGCTCAGGCGCTGAGGAGCGCGGTTCGGGTCCTGGACCTGCAGCGCGCAGCCGGGGAGCCGGGGAGCTGCGGCCGCGAGCGCTGGAGCTGCATGAGGCTCGCCAGGGCGCCGGCCAAGGGCGAAGGCGCGGCCCGGTCCCGCCGCCCCGGCCGGCCGCGGCACCGCGCCCGGCACGCGCGCCCGGCGCCTTTGCCTGCAGGTCGCGGGGCTCTGGAGCCGCGAGGGCTGACGGCGCTCGCCGCAAGTTTGCAGAGCGGCCCCCGCAGCGCAGCGGCAGCGGGCGAGGCGCCTCTGCTGAGACGCCTCTCCCGGCGAGTCGCACTGCCGCTCCGGGCTGTCCGCCCAGGCGCAGGCACGCAGACACACTCGCACACACAGGCTGGCACCGCCACAACCCGCCAGCCGGTGTGACAGGAGCCCTGCTACCCGCAGCAAAAACCTGCCCTAGGTACGGAGCATGCGCCAAAGCCTTCCCCAGCCCCGGAGGAGTTTCCAGGGGAGGAGTCCGCCGCTCCGCGGGGCTCGGATGAGGCAGCTGGGGGTGGGAATCCCTTCGGCCTGGAGCGAGGAGAGATTTGGCAGAAAGGCAAAGGTGGGGCGAGAAGAGGCCCCGAGGTAAGCGTCGCTGGCGCGGATCTGAGACCTTAAAATGGGCAGCTTCTCCGTCTGGTAGTGGCCGGCCTTATTTGCAGGAATAACACCTGCACACTCCCGGGAAGACTCACCTAGACCAGACTTCACACGGGTTGGCAGCTCCCTTCTCGGCAGGGGAACGTGGCTCCAGACTGCTGTGAATTTCTACCCAAGACATTCTAACTGGTGCTCGAGTTTTATGCTGATCCTCCCTGAACAACAAACTTGGTGCGTCCAACTATACAACTGTATTCAACCAGCATCAATTAACCATTAAGCACCTACTGTGTATCAGGCTCTATATTCAACACACACTTTCTTTCAGCACCAGACAGTCCAGCCCTCAACCATGCAGTACTTAGAACATAAAAAGTTTAGGGATCACCTCCTAAAAAAAATCATTCTACTAATAGACATTGAACTCCTAAATGTTCAAGATTTATTCCTTCCCAACAATGGTGGGAGATAAGACTTATGCTTGCCTATATTTCATAAGTCCTAATTTGTATACAGATGTTTTTGGAAACTTTATTTTTCAAACATCTAGATACTGCACTTAGTGTTACCCCAGAACTAAATCTTTGCTCGGTAACAACTTCTGTTTTTCAGATAGGGAAAAGATATACCATCAAATTGTTGTAACTGCCCTACCACATTCCCTAGACCTGCTCGACCTATTTTCCGAGTGGACAGTAGCAATGTGTTAAAGGTGAGGAGGATGCAGTGTGATTCCCTGGCCCAGGCCAATGTGTCCCTCCCAGCTACACTACCAGCTGCAGTCTGCTCCACCTGGTATTCCACAGATGTGCTATAATATTTCATAGCAGCCCACCTTCCCATCTGGCCTCTTTGTGAAACCATGCACTTGTTTCTTCCCGAGACACTCTGCCGATGTCATCTATTTATCAGGGTGTCCCCTCTGCAGCCATCAGTGAAGATCCAGAGCTCTTTCAAGGAAGCTAAAGCTTGCCCATAGGATACTATTTTCATTGTTTAGACAGGTGGAATTCTTCTCAACAAAACTTCCCTACTCTGCTTTCTTTCCTGTTTTCAACTCTATAAACAACTCCAATCCGTGCCTTTCCTAATATGTGGGAGCTTATATTAGCAGAAAAGGTGTTGGGTGAGATGAATCAGCTTCTTTAAAGCTTTTTTGATTATATTTTCTTTTTCTCTCACCTAAGTTTGAAATCCTATTAATGGCATCACACCTCACTCCACAGCAAGAAATTGTGATAAAACAAACAGCAATAAAACCCAACAATTATTTTCTGAATGTGTCTGGTTAATATACACATACCTCTGCTCTAGCTAAGTAAAATATCATTATACCTTTTTATATCACCTTATCGAAGAAGCTTCTCATTTCCTATAAAATTGCTTGACATCACATGGATAAATATCACCTTATTAGCTACCAAAATGGATAACCATAATACTAGTGGTAATTTGTATAGGGGAAAGCACTCCCCTAGCCATTATTTCATTTGCTTCTCAGAACAACACTATAAGGAGATAAGAGAAGTATAATATCCCATTTCAGAAATGAGGAAACTGAAGCAAGGAAAGCTAGGTGAAAGCAAAGCCAAATTAGAAACTGCTAACATCCCTAAAATACATTCACTGAAGAAGTTCAACAAACATCAACAACAGAGCCCATAATTTCCTCTGTCCCCTCTTGAGACCATTTGAGTCAAGAGGCAGGAAGAGACAACAGAATTGCAATAGAATAATTAAATTATGTTCCCTCTCCTCCTGACTTTATAGGCAAAGCTGAGCAATTCTTTCATCCTGCAGTATTTTGTCACTTAGTCTATTAGTTTCAAGAAAGAGGGAAAAATAACAATAACAATCATAAAATGAGTGTATAATTGTTAAAATAAATCACTTAGGAGAATTGTAAAAATAAAATGTACAACAAACATACAGCAGCTATATTGCTAAGAAAAATGTGTATTTCCATAAATAAGTGTACCTTTAACACTTTCCAAAGAACATTATCCCCGAAAATCTCGTTTTGTTTTCAGTAAAATAGCTATTGAAGTGACATCATTTCCTTGAGGTAACCACAAGGAAAACAATGCATAGAATGAAGGCAATTACACAGACAATTCAGGCATGTACTCAAAAATTCATTTTTTAATAATAGGTAACTTTGGTCGTGTAAATACAGTCTGTCCCAGGTGTGGTCTCCCTATTACAGTTGTGGAACTTGGTGTGAACCTAATCAAAGCTCGTAAATCACACAATAAACAGGCTTCCTTATCTATAAAGGCAGACCTCACATTCAGGCAAAAATGAATAGAAACTTTCTAAAATTGAATGCTCTCTAGGTAAAAACGCAAAACATACTTGCATTCAGCCTACTATAGTTACTCCACGATGACACCAGCTGGCAATTGTTTCTCCCTAACAGATTGCAGCTACTATGATTCCTACACAAATTATTAAAATAATAAAAATAATGTTTTCAAAGAGCTTTCTTCCACTTCCTTTGCCAGTCTAGCAATGAGCTTAACACTATCTGTGAAACAATTTGTTCACCTAATTTTATGCCTTAATAAGCTTTACTACAATTATTTTCTTGCCTGATTCTTTCTCTGCCTTGACTTTAGTATCCTTCCTGCGTGTTCTTCTGCAATATTCTCAAACCTGTTACCAACATCGCACTCCCCCAGGATTCAAACTTTTGATTAGAACAGTCTCCATTTAATCAAGTTCAATTGGGAAATAAAATTGCATCTCAACTTCTCCATTTTCCCTTTGGTGCCAGAAACTGCCTTGAGAATGTTGAAGAAACCCTGGAGAGATTAACAATCCAAATGATCACAGAGAATAGTTTTGGATCCCCTACGTTTGTACAGAGGAAGAGAGATATGAATGCCCTTCAGTAGAGATGAAAATAAAACAGATAATGTAAGTCATTGGCAGCATGACTCTCTCCTACAAGAATAGAAAGTGCTCTTATATACTGAAATGACTTCTGTTTTTTCAGTTTTGTAAACAATCTTTCTCCCCACAAAAGCCCCTGGGGTAAGCAGTTTTGCAAATAACCAGCAAAGTGACAGCTTTCTTTTTCCTCAGGAAGTTAAGCAAACAGAGCCCACATACTTAGAACCAATGGCAGAAAGAATTGGGATATATACTGGTTGTGATATATTCCGGTTCACTACATTATTGTAACTTTGGGGCAACCACGACCCTACATACCACTTTCCATAAAGTTCTATTTATCTGAACAGTTCATTCTTTGCCTTATTGTTTAACATCCACCATAGATAGTTGCCTATAAGGAAGAATGGAAACCATCTGTATGTATAATGTATTCATTAACTCAGTATAGTGTAAGTAGATGCACTAATCTTTTCCCAATAGATACTCTTTTATTTCTTTGATAAGGACTCGTTGAGCATTTACTATGTACTGTATACTCTTCTGAATGCTTTAGATATGCTATTAAACAAGAATAAGGATCCTGTCCTCATGTAGCTTATAGTCTAACAGTGGAAAAATACATTATAAAGAAGTAAGCAGGATTCATTCATTCGATTCGAAGACATATATTGAGCCCTTGCTGTATGCCATGTAGTTTTACGTATTTGGGATACACTGGTGAACAATAAAGACAATAATTTTTACCCTCAAAAATTTGAATTCCGGCAGGGTAAAACAGTAGAGAAGAAGTCAGAGAGACAATGGGAGGAAGGTTATGTCAGGCCTTGTGGGCCATTGTGAGAATTTGACTTTGAGAAATGAGGAGCCACTGGAAGATTTGAACAGTTTTAAAGGGATCCTTCTGAGTGTTTTATTGAGAGTCAACTGTAAAAGGGAAAACACAGAAGCAGGAAAACTGGTTAAATGGCTATTCCAGTAATCAGGTGAGATTGATGGTGGCCCAGACCAAAACAGGGTAGTTGCAGAGGTGGTCGGAAGAGATCAGATTGCCTGCATTTTCAAGACAGAGCCCTCAGAGTTTCCAGACAGATTGAATGTGGGGTAAAAGAAGAAGAGAGGAGTCGAGGATGATGCCAAAGTTTGGGGCCTAAACAACTGAAAGGACGGAGTTGTCATCAAAAGGGATGTCAACTGAGATAATTACAAGTGCTACGAGGGGACATAGCAGGTAATATGACAGAGAATTCACGGCAGGGTGGAGGGAATGGGGCAGGCCTTTCCACTGGAGAGTCAGAAAAGAGTGTTGTTACATAGAGGCAAAGGGGCTAAGTCCTGAAAGATTAGAATGGTCCAGCCATGCCAGACATCCTGGAGAAGAGCTTTCTAAGCAGAACAATAAGCACGAAGGTCTGGAACAGAAAAGAGTTTAGGGGGCTTCAGACAGACAAATGATAGAGAAACGACAGAGAGGGAGGTTTGGAGTCAGAGCCATGATAGTGGGTGCAAAGTAGTCATTGAGGGCATGACAGGACTGATTAATACTAAAAGCTCACTGGGTTCCGTGAAGAATGGATTAGGAAAGACAAAAGAGAAAGCAGGGAAATCAGTTAGGAAGTGACTGTTGTTCTCCAGGCAAGAGATGATGGGGACTTGGGCTAGGCTGGCAATGGTGGGGAAAATAATTTACAGACGTGAGTCCACAGGCCTGGTATGGAAAGATTTCACTTCTTTCATTTTCAAATAACAAAATGAGACTTTGCCTTTAAGATTCTATTGCCTGAGACAGAGAGAAATGAGAAGCATTCAACTTACATTAATTCAGCCACTTCTGAGTTAACCTCTATATCTTTGGAATAAATAGTCAAATTTGTGTTTCTCCCCTCCCCTTCCTCTTTGCCTTCTCCTACAGTGAGCTAAGCACTTTCATACTGGCTAAGGGAATTGTGGTCTGCAGGGGAGTTTCCTTTTCCCACTGGTCCCTCTCACCCCCGCCCCCCCCATGTGCAGTTATTCCTACCTGGTCGCAGGTGCAAGCCTGGATTTCTGCTGGGTCTTCTGCTCTCTTGTTAGAATCTAGGCTGTCATGTCCACATGCTCTACATCTTCCTCCACTGTCTGCCACCTCAGCTCTTCTGTGGCCTTTTCCCAAGGGCCTGTTAGCATGGAAGCCAGTGATGTTTAACCCCATCAGATGGAGCACTCATTTTTATTGAACAAATGTTTTGAAGTAATCCCTTTAATGATCTCAAGTTAAGCATCACGGACAATAGAATCTACCTACACACAATTTCTCAGAAATTAACATAATACTCTAATTGTAATGTAAATGAAACATGAAAAGAAAGTAATTAATAAAACACTGTGTATTGCAACATGTAAATGCTGAGACCTGACTACAGTAGACAACATAAAGAAGTTCTCAGATGCTTATGTCTTTTAACTATCTCAAGTTTGGACATAAGAAAAGTAAGAGCAGAAGACATTCCTTTCAAGAAGAAAATAAAAGAGCAGAGGTGTTTGTGGACACCAGAATTAAACTTAGTGATAGGATAAGTGAGAATAAATCTGACTTAAAAATAGACATATAAGGCCAGGCGTGGTGGCTCACGCCTGTAATCCCAGCACTTTGGGAGGCCGAGACAGGCAGATCACGAGGTCAGGAGATCGAGACCACGATGAAACCCCATCTCTACTAAAAATACAAAAAATTAGCCGGGCGTGGTGGCGGGCACCTATAGTCCCAGCTACTTGGGAGGCTGAGGCAGGAGAATGGCGTGAACCTGGGAGGCAGAGCTTGCAGTGAGCCGAGATCGTGCCACTGCACTCCAGCTTGGGCCACAGAGCAAGACTCCGTCTCAAAAAAAAATAGACATATAAGAAAAAGAAGAGAAAAACCTTAGTTGAAGCAATCACATACCCAGATAAAAATATAGACTTTTAGAATGAAGAAACTGGGGAAGTATAATGTTCCCCAATTAGCTAGGCTTTTAAAAAAATGTCAGGTCAAAATACTTCCCTATAACATAAAATATCTCTTAACTTCTATCTTGAAATCCTACTATACGTCAAAGGATAATCCAGTTTCTGAATGTAGGGAAATATTTGCAAGTCACATGAATGCAAGACAATTCTATCATTGCCCCCACCAAATAAATGCCAGTAATAAATAAACCATTGTGAGATGCTGACCAAACACCAAACTGCAGGCTATAAACTCTTTCCTAGCCATTAATTCCACTCCTATTGAATATCTAGAAATCCCCCTGTCTTTCCTCCGTCAAAAAAAAAGCTAGTTTGGAAGACGTAAAAAGACTAAGTCAGAACACACTTTTCCTCACTGTCCTTACACTTTGATTCTTGATAATAAAGGCACATTTTAGAATTTTTAAATGATGCCATCTTTTTTCCCCCTTTGAAAAGTCTGATTTTGAAACCATTTGAAATCAAGGCAACATAGTAAGTGATAGTACTCAGATTTGAACCAGGTAGTCTGATTCCAGAGGTGGAAAGAAGTGATTGGATCCAAGATGGATGTTGGAAGTCAAATCAACAGGATTTGCTGAAAGATTGGATAAGAGGGAGTGAACAATGGATGAATCAAAGATGATTCTCGGGGTGTCTCCTGAGTTCCTGGAAGCTGACAGTTCCATTTACTAAAAAGAGGAAAATGAGAGAGAAAATGTTAGGAGGTGTTGAGGGTGGGGAGCAGGAAGGGTGGATTTTGAGTTCTGCTTTAGGTGAGCTAGGTTTAGACTGCTAATGAGACAGCTAAATGGAGATATCAAATAAATAGCTGGATATAGGATCTAGAGCTCATGCAATAGTTCTGGACAGGAGATTAAAACGTGATGGTTTTAATAACATCAGTAACATAATAGCAGTGAGTGCTCAATAAATATTTGTTGACAGAATCTGTGAAAGACTAAGTAAGCAATTACCATGGTCCAAGAGAGAAATGAGACCTCAAACAAAAGGAATAGCAATGGAACAGAAGTGTACACATTTGAGAAATATTCCAAAGGTAGAATCAATAGGATTCAGTGACTAAGTAGGAAGGGGTGAGAGAGGAAGAAATTGAGAATGACTCAAAGTGTGCTAGCTTGGAAAGCTAAGTGAATGGTAAGGTCATTAATGTGGGAGGCAAAACAGATATGGGACTGGGCATGAAAATCAGTGTAGATGACTATTCTTTCTCTTAACAAAGTAAAATGTTTGTGTTTTTCAAATAGCTTTGAGCTTCAAAATGTTTGCTTGCATTTTAAGAAAGCAAGCTTTAAAAATACACTTTAATTTGTCTACAGCAAGACAGATAACTTTAGTTTAATTATTACCTTTGGAAAAAAAAATCCTAGGTAGAAACACATTTGGTAAAAACTATTTTTGCTTTCCTAATATTTTATATCACAAATTAGGATGTAATCCTCCTCTTTTCTACATTGGCCATGAATTTTATTTTTTCTCTCTCTCTCTTCATACATATGGATACATTTTTTTTAAATCATAAGAAATCAAATGTCTAAAGCAGGCTCTAAGAGATATTTAAGGTAATTGTTCTTTGCTCCATTAGGATGGCCCTTTTCAACAGCACAGAAAGACAGATGGTCCAGAAGCTTCTAAGAGCAGCCTTTAAATAGGACTCTCAGTTTTTTAGGTACTTACCACAATGCTTTGCACTTAGTAGGCACCTGAATAAATGTTCTTTGAACATGGTAAGAAGTAAATATGTCCTCCTGTTAAATTGCCAAAAGAGTTTTCACAAACTCCCTTGCTAACATATCCCTAGCTGCAAAACCCTGACACTTCTTGCTTACATTTTATCTAAGGTGAAGTGAGCTTTGACTCCCTTGGCAAATCATTCAATGTGTTCCTACTACTGATAACAACCTTTTTAGTATGACCTTTTACTATCATTTAAACCAATGTTCCTAGTGAAATGTCTGTTGAATTATACCACACAAAAGCAAAATTTCATCATATATATATATATATATATGTGTGTGTGAATATACATATTCATTTATCAAAAAGACTGGTCACCTTGCCATGGAAGCATATTAGCTACCCGACAAAATTATTTTTTGCTACCTTATAATGGTTATTAAACAGAACCTTTTTCTCTTCCAAACCTATATAATTACTTCTCTTTTTTTTCCTCTAAGGGATCAGGCAGTAAACACCTATTGTCCTGAGAGCATTTTCGCAAAGTTTTGAGTTCTGCTTACAATTGCTCTGGTTTTCTATTTTATCAAGAAGCATATTCTGAATGTTTTTAAAATCCACAGTTTAATGTAGCCACAAATCTTCGTACCCAAACCCAAGTCAAGGTCTTACATATAACCTCAGCAGTGCGTATTCATTGTTATTCAATTAATTAATATTAGTATTTGTTTTTAAAATCACATTGTGAGGCTCACGGCTTTTTATCTAATTAATTCTTAATTGTACTCCAGACACTCAAATTCCGTATACTTTATGTACAAAAAGTCATTTTGAAACAGTTGCTCTGTCAGTTTTCTTCCTTCCATGCACTGTAGATGTCTACTGATCACTCTTTCCCATGAATTGCTCATTTAATGCTAATTCTCCCCAATTATTGTTAGTTAAATGTTGTTCTTGTGATTTTATAAGGCAATAATACATCATTTAAGTGTCTTACTCTAAGGTGTTGTCCTAATGTAGCAAATGCAAAAACATCTCATTCCCCGAAAGAAAGGAAATTGAAACATCTGTCTTTCTGGGTCTTTGTTGTGAGTTCTACTTGCTAAAAGTGCAAAATGGCAGAGCAAGATAAAATGATCATGTGCCTCCCATGATGGTTACTTAACCAAATCAATCATACCACCCATGGAGGAGTGTTTGCTTGCGGAGAATGAAAACGAGTACTACCAGGTCTTTGACTACTACTCTTTCCTTGGTCTATTTTACCAGCTCTTGCTCTACCACTTTATCTCTGAATGTTATCTGTCTACATTATCAGCTCTCTCTTCTCATCTACTGTGCTCCAATGGCAAAGACTCTGCCTCCCACTTTACCTTCCCACCACATACCAAACACACACACAGACTCACACACACACACACACACACACACACACACACACACACACCGTTTTCTATTCCTGGCGGCCTTCCATAAGGAAAATTCTTCTCCATCCTCTCTATCTGATGATTCAGCTTGCCCTTCCACTCAACTGAAATAGCTTCTCTTCTGTATAGAGATTTCCATAATCCCTCCATTCCAGTAAAGTTAATTATTGCCTCCGTTTATTCAACCTTACTACAATTACGTAGCTCTATTACCATACTGTGTATTTAAATTATGTTTAAATGGCTGACTCTTATGAAAGTCTGTGAGCTCTTTGTGGGGAAGCACTATTGATTATTGATATCTGTATTGATCTGAGGTAGGCAGAATTCCAAGATGAGTCCCAATGACTCTTACCCTTGTATAATCCTATCCTGTTGAGTATGGACAGAAACTGTGATTGTGTTATGTTATAGGGCAAAAGGGATATTATCTGGGTTAGACATGACCTAATCACATGAGTCCTTTAAAAGTAGAAAATTGTCTTCAGTTGGTTGCAGGGAAGACATTAGAAAGACACACTCCTGTGTACAGCCATACCACCCTGAATGCAACCAGTCCCGTCTGATCTTGTCAGCTAAGCAGAGTTGAGCCTCGTCAGTACTTGGATGGGAGAAAGACACACTTATGCTGACCTGGAAGAACATCAATAATCATATAGTGAACTGTCTATGGGGGCCAGGTAGCAGACTGCCAGTAGCCTCTAGGAGCTGAGAGCAAGCAGTCCTTGACCAACATTCAGTAAGAAAACAGGAACTTCAATCACGCTGCCTCAAGGAACTGAATTCTGCCAAAAGCTGAATGAACTTGGAATCAGGTTCTTCCTCAGCATCTCTAGACAGAAAATCAGCCCAGCCGACACCTTGATTTTAGCATTGTGAGACCCTAAGCAGAAAGCCCAGCCATGGCATGCCTGGGCTTGTGTCCTACAGAACTGTGAACTAATAAATGATTGTTTTTCTAAGCAATTACATTTGTGGTAGTTCGTTATGTTGCAATAGAAACTACACACTAGTACAGTGCCTGGTACATAATAAAATATTGGCTGGTCAGTTGTTGCTTGGTTGATTTGAATTAATGAATGAGAGTATGGAAGGAAGGACAGAGTAAAAAGAAAGAGAGGAGGATGAAAGAAATGTGCTATGCAGAAAAAAAGTTTGTATTTTGGCCCATTCCAACAAATGAATTTTCAGAGAATGAGCAGACACTTTCTTGGAATGATTGATTGGGCTTTCTAGCTGAAGAAATGTGGCAGACCTATTATGCCTGTTTAGATTAGCTTTTTCTGCTCATGTTTCCTAACTTCCGTCCCATCCCTCATCCGTAATCATTCCTTGACCCTGTTCTCATCCTTACCCTGACTCCGAATTGTCTGGTTAAAAAGAAAAACATAGCCCTGACAACTGTCAGCTAGTAGCTGGCCTAGTTGCTACCAGCTATGCCACAGTGTTTTCCTGTTGAATATAAACAGCTTCACATTATTTCAGCATCAGGTGAGAACTCACCGTAATTATAAAGTAAACAAAAAAGACCACTCCATAAACTTGCTTGAACAGAGTTCAAAACAAAGAGACTGCAACCACAAAACAATCAAACATCTTCCAAAGAATATGAATGACAACTGCTTCCCTTCCAATGTCAACTCTAGCTCTGCTCTATTCCTCCTGCCCCTTAAATAAAAAATATTAAGATACCCATTCACCTAATTGGCCTGCGTTCTGACAGATTCCAATCCGGACCCCTGCTTCTTTGAATCCTCCCCCAAATCATTTAACACAAGCACAATTCTTAAAATAAGCTCCTCCTAACTCCCTCTTTTCAAGACAATTTATGGTTCCTCATGGTGTGTGATCTTCTTAACTGCAGCAAGCAATAGACTCATCTTTGCTTGACTAAAGGTATTTTCCTGGAGGTCTCCTCTGGCTTCGTGGACCTCCACAGAGGTGAGGATATCCAGGCTAGACACCTCTTGGATGCAATGTCATGAGTGTTTAATGACTCATTGTTGGGGTATGTCAAAGTAAAAATAGCTGAATCTAAAAGTTTGCACAAATCATCATACACCCTCTTCTCCAAAGCTGAGGGCACTTCAGACTTACCTACAAATGCCACCTCTCGGGAGCTGGTTTCCACAGCCCAATAGTGACCCCAGGAAAGTGACAATTGACTATCACAGTGGTGACTCTGGATCGAGTCAGGATTGCTGCTAATCTCATCATGAGTCACTGTCCATATTCTGTTTTCCTTGCTCCTTTCCAACTCCTGAGCCCCCAAAACCCAAGTGCATAAACATTGCTTGGGCTCTGTCCTGGTCCCTGTTCCCAAGTGGTAAGAGGGGTAGAAATTCCCTGAGTAAACTGCAGAATGTATAAAGTATTTAGGTTTGGATTAAGGCCAAGGACAAGAGTGTAATTGCTATTAATTTTATGTGAGGTGAGACTTAGACTGTAACTGTAGGCTTTTCTAAGAATAAAGACTTATGATAGAATCAGACAGGTAAAAATGTGATTAATAGGACTCAAGATAGGTAGGTGAGCTAGGCTCAGATTTGACTGACAATCAAAGGCTTGCTCCAGGTAAGCATACAAGGAAAAAGCTGGTATGGATGGGGAAGGGTGAGTCTTTGGGTGTTTATTGCTCTAAACCAGAGATTCTCAACCTTGGATGAGCAATGGAATCATCTTGGGAACTCTAAAAATTCCTAATATCAAGGCAACATTGCAGATCAATTAAATCAGAATCTGGGATCCAGGCATCAGAATTTTTAAAACTCTCCATGTGATTCCAGTGTAAAGTCAAAGTTCAGTTCAAGAAATAAAATATTATGGCCAAGTGCAGTGGCTCATGCCTATAATCCTAGCACTTTGGGAGGCCAAGGCAGGCAGATCATCTGAGGTCAAGAGTTTGAGACCAGCCTGGCCAACATGGTGAAACTCTGTCTCTACTAAAAATACAAAAGTTAGCCAGGTGTGGTGGCACACGCCTATAGTTCCAGCTACTAGGGAGTCTGAGGCGGGAGAATTGTTTGAACCCAGGAGGCGGAGGTTGCAGTGAGCCAAGATCGTGCCACTGTACTCCAGTCTGGGCAACAGAGTAAGACTCCTTCTCAAAAAATAATAATCATAATCATAATAATAAATTATAAATAAATAAATAAAATGTTATCTGTACCTTCGAAGGACCCTGTTATCTCCTCCTATATTTCCCTTCCCTTTCATACTTTCTTCTACATTCCAGAGGTGTAAAGTTCACCCTTTGAACTTTTTGTTAACATTCTCTGATTTCTCTATGGTTTTAACACTATGCATACAACTCTCAACAATATATTGCTTTATCTGCTTTTTAACTTTACATAAGGGGACTTACCCTGTATATATCCTTCTGTGATTTGCTTTTTCACTAATCAATATGTTTTTGAGATTAACTATGTGAGTATATGTAGCTGCTGTTCATTCATTTTCTTTGGGATCCTACTATTTCCTCCAAGCAGTGTCTCAAATCTGAATTTCTCTTCTTACCTCTTGCCAGGAGACAAAGGGACCATATGAAAACAGAAATGTGTACAGGTATAAGTTTCTATCCTTTTCATAAGGGAAGTATGTAACCTACCTCTAATTACCACCTCAGGTTACTTACATTTCCTGATTCTTGAATAATTATCATTTGACAATTTTTTTTAAATTTTAGACAAAGAAAACAGCATGGACCCATTTCATTCATTAAAAAAAAAAAAAAAAACCTTCAGATTGTCAGTTTTGCTTCCACACAATTCTATTTTGTAAATACATTTCCAAATAGAAGAGTACCTATTGTAATTTAGTAACTGAAATCATAAATAGCATTCTCCCCTGTAATCCCAGTGCTTTGGGAGGCCAAGGCAGGAGGATCACTTGAGGGCAGGAGTTTGTGACCAGTCTGGGCAACACAGCAAAAGCCTGTCTCTAAAAAATCTTAAAAAAAAATTAGCTGGGTTTGATGGTGCATGCCTACGGTCCTTGCTACTTTGGAGGCTGAGGAGGAAGGATTACTTGAGCCCAGAAGTTCAAGGCGAGCTATGATCATGCCACTGGACTTCACCGTGGGTGACAGAGTGAGACCCCATCTCTAAGAAATAAATAAATAAGTAAATAGTATTCTCTAAAGGAGTTCTATATTACTTTTTCATCTTGCTTGTTTTAGAACAATATTGGCTGTTACAATGTATTGCCAAGTTTGCCTTTCAGTGTTGTACTATGGAAAGTAAATATGACCTACAAAAGAGTTTTATAAAAAATAACTCATGAATTATAAGAGAAAATGCAGGTTAAAAAACTGTATTTGATGATCCAAGCACACATTATTTCATTAATGTTCCATTAATGTTTACTCAGCCTCTGCTAAGGGTCTGGGTAGGACACAATAATGAGTAGAACAGGATTCCTGCTTAGGAAGGGCTCCCACACTCTAGCAGAGGGAGACTAACCCATGTGGCTGTAAGACAAGGCAGTGGTTGAAGCAAAGTGTAGGAATAGGAATTAAAAAGAAAATAAATTCCAGACAGGAAGTCAGAGAAGGCTTTAAGGGAAAGGTGGCATTTCAGCTTTGAAAGAGTAGTAGGATTTTGACAGCAGAGTGGAACAGAGGTGATGGCAGATACTAAGATTGAGAGTATGCAAGCACAAGGATGTGGAGGTAAGAAAGGACCAACAAGGTTCAGGAAGCAGTGAGTGGTCTCATTCGACTACAGAAGAAAATAAAGGGAGTAAATCCCATTTTAAAATATTTTTTTCACACTGTTTCTTTTTTGGGTGTCTCAGTGGGTCAGCTCTCTCTTACCTAGTGCCCAGTCAAATGTGTTGATGTAACACACACACACACACACACACACACACACACACACACACACAATCTAACCTTCTCAATAATTTGGTTGGAATTACAGATAAGGGAATGACACCATGCATCCGATAGCAACCCTTCCTTAAAATCCTTATTATACCACCCTTTTCCTTCGGAAGTTCCATGTACCATTTAGCTCCACACCTCTGCAGATCCCTCAACATGAACCTACCCTCCTCTTCCCTCTCCTATCCCCCTGCTGGCCATTGCCTCTCTAGCCTCCTACCCCTCTACTAGATTTTTCCTTCCGAATGTCTCCTTTCTGTTTATCATGAACAGCCACCTGACTTTCCATTTCTCCAGTTTTTCTCCCCACCCAGCAGCAAAGAAGAGTTCACTGCTTCCAAACAAAGAAGAGGAGGAAGACAAAGAGAAGAGAGAGGAGGAAGAAGTAGAGAAGGGAAAGAAAAGGAAGGAAGGAAGGAAAGAAAGATAAGGAAAAGAGAGGGTAAGAAAAATAAGAAACTCCTTCCCTAGAAAGATAGTAGGGCAAGGATACAAAACCTTATGCTTTACATTTTTCTCTGAACTAGTCACAAAACTTTATTTAATCTTCAACCATACCAGCTGGAGCAGTAAGACAATGTAGAGGAATTGGAGGTCATCAGGTTCCTCAAAGTATCAAGCATCTTTCATTCATATGATGACTTCAACATTTCAACATGTTTTCATTTTCAAAAATCCTCCACTAATGATATCAACCGTCATTCTGGTTTGTTTACACTTTATTCCTACCAAGTCATTTCCAATAGCCTTTGCAGGACATTACTTTCTACCACGTACATCATTTCTTGTTGATTTTTCCCATGGGTAGCACAGTCAGGCAGACTATATTTTGAATATTCACGGCTCAACCTGTGCAATGAAAACATGGAACAAGTAAAACAGCTGTCAACAACACTACAAAATTCTGTTTCTTGGATTAAGACCATAAAATGCACCTGCAGGTAAGTGTTATTACATCTTTTTTTTTTTTCCTTTGCGTACACCTATTAAGCAAAGAGATATTATAGTCATTGATTCCTAAAAACTCTGTTAATAACCAACATCATCAGGTGCATGCAAGTAGAAGGTAGTTAAATGCAACCTGCTACTGCCAAGAATAGTCCCCTGGAGCCTCTCCTACCTAATCGTTTACTCTTACAAATACACAGACAAGTCAGTGCAGAACTAATGTAAAACCCAGGGGGCAAAAAGTAATAGGAAGCTCAACTACTTAAGCTTCCTAGATCTCTGGAGAAAATTACTTCTAAACAATTACATTACATTTTGTTAGCATCATCTCCTCCAAGCCAAGAAAGAGAACAGTTTTTGATTAATAAGCAAAAGAGAAATTGGAAATTGTAAAACTAAAGTAGTAAAGTTTAAACTATATTTGTGAATTAAATAATGGTCTATTCTTTTTTTCTAAGACCAGCTTATTAAGGAATCTATGCACCCACTTGGAAATATGGTTTTCTAAATTCAAAGAATGTGCATTATATACATGTATATATATAATATTAAAATTTAGATAGCTTCAATGGAAGACTTATTTGTTTATCAACATTGTTTTAAAATATTTCTCATCCAGTTGCTATGCCTAAAAAAGCATTCTTTGGCAGAAGTTGACTTATTAAGCATATCAAAGTTACCTAGGAAACTTGGGAATCACCAATTAGCTGATTTTTATCACCTTTATGATGTGAGTGTGTGCATGTACTAACCTAAGAAAAGGGATCTTAGCTGTTGCAAGGTCTGAAGAAAATAAGATTGCTCTGGAAAATTTTAAGCAAAAATCACTTAATGCATGAACAAACAGTCTCTTAGAATGAAAGTCTAGGTCATATGCTAGGGAAAACACCTAGCTTGGAGTCAGACAAAACTAGTCTCTGCCACTAGCTGAGTAATCTTGACTGAGTGAATAAACATCTTCACCTCTGTAAAATGGAGACAGCCCTCTCTATATCACAGTGAGGGTTGAGATGACAAGGAGAGTTGATGTATGAAAAGGTCTACTCTGCCTTCCCCTCTCCTGCCAGTCCTTGATCAGTTAGCAAGCTCCCAACATTTGCATTTTCTTGGTGAATGTGAAAAACTTGTATTTGGAGTGGAATTAATTTCTGCATAATGTTGGAAGATGCTCAAAGCAGCACAGGAACTTTTTGGGCAAGTATTTGTCTTTGCTTGCTTGTTGGCTTGTTTGGTGTGAAGGAGAAAAGAGGGTGGTTAAAGATTGGTGTAATTTTTAACCTGCCAAAAGAAGACCAGAGGATCCTTTATCTTCCCTTTTCCTCATTCAGGAAGCAGGCTTAGGTTTAATGTTCAATTTTATTTAACCATTCAGAAACACAATGCGATAACACTGAAGATTTCCACTCTTGTTTTGAAGTTTCCATGGAAAAACTAGGACTGGAATCAAGGATATATATGCTAGAAAAGTTAGATTCTCCCGAGACTGCATATTTGAGGTAAATACTACAGAGGTGAATTGTGTGTGTTCTTGTGAGCAAAGTCTTAAAAAGCAAATAAGTACTTGATCGCTGTCCCCTTACTTATTTTTTTAGAGACAGGGTCTCACTGTGTCACCTGGGCTGGAGTGTAATGGAACCATCATAGTTCACGGCAACTTCGAACTCCTGAACTCAAGTGGTCCTCCAGTCTTAGCTGGGACTACAGGCATATGCCACCACGTCTGCCTAATTTTTTTTTGTTTGTTTGTTTTTTTGGTAGAGACTGGTTTTGGCATGTTGGTAAGGCTGGCCTCAAACTATTTGGCTCAAGAGATCCTCCTGCCTTGGCCTCCCAAAGCACTGGAATATAGGTATAAGCCACCACACCCAACCCCATTACATCTTTTATAACTGTATTTCCCCTCCATATGCCATGAATATTTCCAGAGTTTTAGATTCAGTAAGGCACTCTCCACATTTGAACCATTCTATAAGGATCATAAAGATTAGATTATCCTAAATTTTTGCCCCATTCCCTAGTGAGACATTTTAGCAAAACACTCACATTAAAATAGCAAAACTTCTATAAAGACAAGTCCTTCACTGGTCTAACAGATAATAGTGAAGAATATGAGGTCGGGCATGGTGGCTCATGCCTGTAATCTCAACACTTTTGGAGGCTGGGGCAGGTGGATCACTTGAGCTCATGAATTTGAGAACAGCATGGGGAACATGGCAAAACCTCATATCTACAAAAAAATACAAAAATTAGCTGGGTGTGGTGGTGTGATCCTGTAGTCCCAGCTACTCAGGAGACTGAGGCAGGAGGATGGCTTGAGCCTGAGAGGTCAAGGATGCAGTGAGCTGAGACTGCACCACTGCACTCCAGTCTGGGCAACAGAGTGAGACCCTGTCTCCATGTTTAAAAAAAATAAAAAAGAGAGAAAGAAAGAAAAATAATATGAGGCCTTTGGTACCAATCTTGTTCCAATTTGAACCTTCAACAGTCACATGTATAATCCTCAATACATCCTTTTATAGTTGAAATAATTAACTTTTTTGCCTGACTCATAGCTGAATACTTTTATTAAAATTTTTAGTAGTTTTAATTGTGGCAAAATATACATAAAATTGGTGCGACCTTGAGCAATTTACTTAACCTCTCCTGTTTCTCAGGTTTTCTTATTATTACAATTCCAAACTCTGTTAAATATGCCCTAAATTAACATGGAGATATGGACTTGTCAGGAATTTAGCTGACCCTACAATCCTACAGGCCTTTCGGACCTAATCTTTAGAGATACAAAAGCCCTGAAACTCTTCCTTTGGTCGGTATATTGTCTCAGCATCTAGAGACAACAGGCTATGGCTTTATTAATTCTTCCATTACCACAAAGTACAGGCTACCAGCACTTTGTTGCAAGCATGAAGGCAATTCCCCTGCCCATTTCTCTGCCTCATCACCAAAACCAGTTCCACGTGTCCTTCATTTCCTGTGAGCTTCTCGCGTGTATAGCCTCACTCCTGGTTCCAATTTATACTGATATTTTGGTTGCAAGGAACATGGGGTCAGTTCATTTCCTGGCACACAGAAATGAGAAGAATGTGAAGCTCAGGCACATGGGAATCCAGAAGTCAGGCAACCAGTCCTCTTGGGAGAACAGGAAACTTGGCAGAGCCGACTCTTCGAAAGTGTATTTGTTCCTGAGGGCCACCATAACAAAGTACCAACACTGAATGGCCTAAAACAACGGAAATTTGTCTCCTGGGTCTGGAGGCTGGATATCAGGAATCAAGGAGTCAGTAGGGCCATCCTCCCTGAGACCTGTAGAGAGGAATCCTTCCTTGCCTCTTCCTAGCTTTTGGCAATTCTTGGTGTTCCTTGGCTTGCAGCTGGAGTACTTCAATCACTGCCTCCGTTGCCATGCGGCATCCTCCTCTGGTGGGTCTGTGTTTTCACATGATGTTTGATATGGTTTGGCTGTGTCCCCACCCAAATCTCATCTTGAATTCCCATGTGTTGTGGGAGGGACCTGGTGGGAGGTAACTGAATCATGGGGGCAGGTCTTTCCCATGCTGTTTTCGTGATAGTGAGTCAGTCTCATGCGATCTAATGGTCATTATAAGGGGGAGTTTTCCTGCACAAGCTCTCTTTTTGCCTACCGCCACCACGTAAGATGTGACTTGCTCCTCCTTGCCTTCCGCCAAGATTGTGAGGCTTCCCCCAAGATTGTGAGGCTTCCCCAGCCATGTGGAACTGTAAGTCTAATGATACCTCTTTCCTTTTTTTTTTTTTTTTTTGAGACGGAGTCTTGCTCTGTTGCCCAGGCTGGAGTGCAGTGGCTAGATCTCAGCTCACTGCAAGCTCCGCCTCCCGGGTTCACACCATTCTCCTGCCTCAGCCTCCCAAGTAGCTGGGACTACAGGCGCCCACTACCTCGCCCGGCTAGTTTTTTGTGGGGTTTTTTTTTGGTATTTTTTTAGTAGAGATGGGGTTTTGCCGTGTTAGCCAGGATGGTCTCGATCTCCTGACCTCGTGATCCGCCCATCTCGGCCTCCCAAAGTGCTGGGATTACAGGTTTGAGCCACGGCGCCTGGCTAAACCTCTTTCTTTTGTAAATTGCCCAGTCTCAGGTATGTCTTTATCAGCAGCATGAAAACAGACTCATACAATGTTCTTCTCTCTTATAATTATGGGCACCAGTCGTATTAGGTAAGAGCCTATCCTAATGACCTCATTTTAACTTGATTACATCTGCAAAGGCCCTATTTCCAAATAAGGTCATGATACCAGGTACCAGAGCTTAGAACTTCAGCATATATTTTTGGTGAATACAGTTTTATCCATAATGGAGATTGACCTGGAAGTGTTTAGAACCAGTTCTGGAAACTGGCTTACCTAGCTACCACCTCAGAGAACAAGATTTTATGAATCTCTGTTGTAACATTCCCCTATTAACATGCTACAGCTTCTTTCTTTTCATATTTACAAAATAATTATAACTATGGACTGGTCAGCTTTTTCTGAGTCTCACATTCAAAATCACCACAAGAATATAATTATTCTAAAGAGTTGCCAAGTATTCTCTCATGCAAAGCTCTCAACCCTAATCACCATTCAGGCCCTTGACAAGTCTATACATTAGGGAAACTTGGGCAGGGTGTCTACCCATTCCTTATCTCTGCTATGGCCAAGGTAACAGGGTCATGAGCTATCACAGTAGCCATTTACACTTATGCAATCATCTAGGGCTATTTTGCTTAGCAGGAGACCTTGGGCAGAGAACGATCAGCTTGATCCATAACAACTTTTTTTTTTTTTTTTTGAGACAGAGTCTTGTCGCTCAGGCTGGAGTGCAGTAGCATGATCTCAGCTCACTGCAACCTCTACCTCCCGGGTTCAAGAGATTCTCCTGCTTCAGCCTCCTCCTGAGTAGCTGGGACTATAGACATGCACCACCACGCCCAGCTAATTTTTGTATTTTTAGTAGAGACAGGGTTTCACCATGTTGGCCAGGATGGTCTCCATCTCTTGACCTCATGATCTACTCACCTCAGCCTCCCAAAGTGCTGGGATTACAGATGTGAGCCACCATGTCCAGCCAACAAATTTTAAAAACTCACACATACACCATAAATCCACGTTACCAGAGATATATATTGTGACATATATCTAACATGTAATGCCATGATTCATAACTATCTGTAAGTTAATGTTGTTTAGGGAATAATAATTTTTAATTACCTGAATTTTATACATTAAAATTTGCATATATATTATTATATTAGTTCAGCTTTAAAGACTATATATGTAGTATATATATGTGAAACATTATAATGTGTATATGTGTAATTATAACTGAACTCAAGGGATTGCTATAATTATTTAATAACAGGGAGAAAAAAATCAAAGCCAAAAGCAATAAATCCATTTTAATTATATGTATGATAGCTTATGACTGCAGATTTTCATACATATCCATTCATGTGTGCCTTTTATGCTTTGCATTGATTCTAAAGCTGTTTCTTCCATGTTTTATAATTATGACCCCATGTAAATCACCTCAGTAGAAAATTTTACATATTCAAACTAATGGAAAAAAAATAAGATGTTCATTTGCATTGTTGAAAAGTAACTTTTACATGTTCACCATAGTTCTGCTCAATATAAGTGATCACATGAATTCAGTGATTACATGACTGTCACTTAATTTCTCTAAAATCATGAAAATGGTAAGTTGTATACAGAGTCAATGTTTTTTAGAAGGAAGTATTTAATTCATTAGGGACTCTTTAGTCTACCAATTTGAAATGCTATAATCAGAGCGTGATTTATTGTATTTCCAAAAGCCTGAATCAAATATGCTGATTGCCTGACAATGTTTGGTTTTAGCTATTAGTGAGTTTTTGTGTTTTGTTTTACTGCATTGGAAATACATAAGGATTTGACTTTAATAGGGGTATGAGCTTCATTCCCAATTTGGTTAAAGCTGAATATAATACTAGAACTTAAGCAACGTCTTTCCTAAGCTCCCTGAAAATTCTATACCCAGAAATTTCAGTGGTGCATTTAATAGCAGCAAGTGGAGAATGATGTTACTGTTTGTTTTTGCTTGACTCTGATGTAGGTTCCATTTATACATGGCATGAGAGAGCCATCTACAGAAAGTTAAGGAAAGAACTGTCTCCTACAGTAAGAACAGAAAGTCTGAAGGTGTCTGTTAAGAGAGATTACTCTCTGGTAATATGTTAAGCACATTATGGTAGCACAATGAACACAGATTTGGAGTCCGGCATGCGCTCTAGCAATATAAGGTAACTCAGAGGGCCTTAAAATGACCTCGTCATAATCACACATGCCAACATTGACACTGGTCTAAGGTCCAAGAAGTTCTGATGTCAGGACAGGGAGAGCAGGCAGGCATCAAGAGTCTGGACTGGTAAAACAGGAAGCATGAGCATGAAAAGGATTGCCTACCACCCTATCTTATTCCTGAGATAGTATCCCTTTAAGATCACTGTGATAGTTTATTTTATGCATCAACTTGAGAGGTTTAAGGGATGCCACAATATCTGGTGAGGCATTTTTTTCTGAGTACGTTTGTGGAGATGTTTCTGGAGGAGATTGGCATTTGAATGAACAGACTGAGTAAGGAAGATCACTCTCTCCAATGTGGGCAGGCATCATCCAATCCCATGAAGGCCCGCCCAGCTACCACAAAAAGGCAGAGGAAGGATGAAAACACTCTCTTCTTGCGTTGAGACACCAACCTTCTTCTGCCTTGGACACTGGAGCTCCCCTTTCTGAGCCCTTCACACACAAGAACTTACACCAGTAGATCAAGTCTTTGGCTTCAGATTAAGAGTTAGACCACCATCTTTCCTAGTTCTCCAGTTTATAGATTGCAGGACTTCTCAGTCTCCATAGTCACATAAGCCAATTTCCATAATAAATTCCTTTTTCTATATCATATATCCTACTGGTTTTGTTTCTCCAGACAAAGGCCAAAATTCCAAAAAGGTGCTGCTTGTTTTGGTGGAAATGAGAGTACAACTTCTTCAGAATTCTGGTAGCTTCTCTGTGATTTCTTTTAACTCTCTCCCGGCTTCCTGACACTTGTTTTGGTGGCATCTTGGAGAAATGGCTCTGTGAGCACATTTGTTTCATCAGTTATCATGTCATTTTTATCACCGGTCGTTTATCTTTCATTCTGAATGAACTGTGCTCCTTAAAGGCAGGGATTTTGTACTTGTTTTTCCTTTGGTTTGATTGCTTGGTTTGCTGGTGTATCATTGAATCCCCATTGGCTTGCTCAGGACTTGTAGCAGGGGACAAATTAAATGCTGAATGAATGAACCCTTGTAGCACACAGTGGAGGTGGCTCCATATTATACCCAAATCTAGAGTGATCCAGGACCTAGACAATGTGACAGGGCAGGCGTGACAGCAGTGCCAAATAAACAAAAAGCTAAATACAACCACACTTACTATGTAAATGCATCTTTCTTTCCTTTCTTTTTTTTTTTTTTTTTTGAGACAAGGTCTTGCCCTGTTACTCAGGCTGGAGTTCAGTGGCTCACTACCACCTCAAACTCCTGGGCTCAAGTGATCCTTTTACCTCAGATTCTTGAGTAGCTCAGGCTACATGTACATGCCACTATGCCTGGCTAATTTCAAAATTTTTTTATAGAGACAGGGTCTTACCACGTTGCCCAGTCTGGTCTCAAACTTCTAAGCTGAGAAGATCCTCTCACCTCAGCCTCCCAAAGTGCTGAGATTATAGGCATGAACCACTGCACCCTACCTCTTCTTTCTTTCTTTCTTTCTTAAATATTACTATGGATCTGTGCATATTTTTAATTCAATGTGCTATAATTAAGTACCATCATCTTTTATTTCAAATTATCATAAATTTGGCTAGTGGAAGTCTCATCAATTTTCCTGCCAGTTGATTTTCATCTCATCCCTCAATTCCTATTTCATACCATTTTATCTGTGAAGAATTCGTTACTGAGAGTATTAAGTACTTCTTTCCCCTATTTTGCTATTGGGTGTTTTTTATATCTTCATTATCAAAATTAACATTTTTTTTCATGATAATTATCATACATTTGTCCCCATATTCATCTATAAGGACCCCAAAAGAAGAGATATATTTATATTTGGCATCCCCAATACTTAGCATAGTGCCTGATGAATATGCATTACAACTGATTGAATGAATCATTGATTTCTCTTGTCCAGTTTATCATTCAAGTTTGTGCCGCTCCTATCTTGCCTTGATTCCATACCTCAGTTCTCACCAATTATTTATGCAATTAAAAGCATTTTTTTAGTGCCACAATTGATAGTAGCCAATTTTAAAGAATAAATTAACATTCCTTTCTTACAGAAGTGATTGCCTCACAGTTAAAATTTAGGTGAATAGTTTCTGATGAACACTACCTGAAATGACTTCTAAGACTGGCATGATGCCATTGTCATCAGTGACAAAGTGTTGATGTCTCCTTTTACCTCCACAAAACCACAAATGATGTTTCTTTTCCAGCAATTAATAATGGACTAGCTGGATATCACTATCAGGGCTTTTTCAAACTGAGTCAACAAAAAGAATAGCAAATAATAGTTGGAGCAGGCCATACTTTCCAGAGTGCCTTTAAATATCTCATTTTACTTTATATTCTCCAAAAAAATCCATGTTTTGAGCCCAGACTCATATATCCAATTATCCGTAACTTATTCCTATTTGGATGGTTCCCAACAGATGCCTCAAATTTATTAGGCCCAAAACTCATTGGTTCCTCTAGCTCAGTGAATGCCTGCATCCTTCACCAACTTGCCCAAGCCAGAGTCCTGAGGACCACCACTCACACCTTTATTTATTTACCGAGCTCTTCCCCTAGATGTTCAATCAACAAATATTTTACATTCTGACTTCCTAATATCTTAAATAACCCATCTCCATGCCACCTTGAGCCTCAAACTCAGTATGTTCAATGCTGAACTCACATTTTTACCCCTACGACCTGCTCCATTCTTTCAGTGAATGGAACTACATCCATGTAGTTGTCACAGCCAGAAACCTATAAATCAACCTGGATCCCTCATGCTCTACACAAATCAGACATGCATGTTTGTTTCTTCTTTTTATGTATTTTATTTTGTATTTTTATTTGTGCAAGTTTATGGGGTACATGAGAAAATATGTTATATGTATATAACATGTAGTGATCAAGTTTAGGAAATTCAGGGTATCCATCACCCAAGTACAATAGATTTTATAGTTTTGTTAATTATAGGCACCCTACTCTGCTATCAGACATTTAATTTATTCCTTTGGTCTTACTATGTTGTAGCCTTTAACCTGCTTCTCTTCATCCTTTCTGCTTCCCCTGCTCACCCTTCCCAGTCTCTGTTGTCTATTTTTTCACTCTCTGCCTCCATGTGTTGAAATTTTTAGTTCCCACATATAAGTGAGAACATGTGATGTTTGCCTATTTTGCCTGGCTTATTTTCTTTTAATATTTTTATAGTTTTGGGTCTTACATTTAAGTCT
Organism: Macaca mulatta; assembly: GCF_049350105.2. Classification (NCBI taxonomy): domain Eukaryota; kingdom Metazoa; phylum Chordata; class Mammalia; order Primates; family Cercopithecidae; genus Macaca; species Macaca mulatta. The sequence continues at coordinate 90,786,767 of NC_133422.1, read as the reverse complement.
TTTATCTATTTTGAGTTGATTTTTGTATATGGTAAGATATAGGGGTCCGGTTTTATTCTTCTGCATGTGGCTATCCAGTTTTTCCAGCACCATTTGTTAAGGTGGGTGTCCTTTCTCCAATGTAAGTTTGTGTTGGCTTTGTCAAAGATTAATTGGCTGTATATATGTGGCTTTATATCTTGGTTCTCTGTTCTGTTCCATTGGTCTAAGTGTCCATTTTTGTATCAGTGCCATGCTGATTTGGTTTCTACAGCGTTGTAATATCAGGTAATTTTAAAGTCAGGTAATATGATGCCTCTAGCTTTGTTCTTTTTGCTCAGGATTCCTTTGGCTATTCAGGCTCTTTTTTGTTTCTTCTTTACAAATCCTATTGCTATTTCTTTATTGACTCCTCATCCTGTCTTACCCACACTATTTTAATCATCTCTTAGCTGGTCTTTGGGACTCAAGCTTCTTCATATTGCTGTAGAATAATCTATCACCTGTGTCTGGAAGTGCACTCCCCACTTTAAGCCACTCTCAAAAGTAGCACAGAATTATGATTCATAATACGGATCAAATTAATTGATGATGTGAGAACTCTGGTTAGTGAATGAATGAATGAATGAAAGCTAATGAATTAGCTTTGGGGAGAAAGATGTGAGTAACGACTGTTAGGAGGCAAGAGAAGTGCTACCAATATGTACTATTCATTTAGCTTGGTAGAGGTTACACGAATGTTATAACTGTGTAAAAAACTCATTGAGCTGTACAAGTATGATGTGGAAACTTTTCCGCATATATATTTGTCTTTCACTAAAATGTTAATTAAAAAAATAATGGATTAGCTAATTGTTCTTCACATCAGGATTGAGCAGCAGCTGCAGTTTTTTCTAAGCACCTTTATCATGGTGACTTTTGTTTTTAATTACGTTCAGAACCAAAAGTATCACAGTCTCAACAGTTAATCATCAACTACTAGCCGAATGTCACATACTTACTTTTATTTATTATTGATAGTTGGGATATATTGATTTGTTTCATGTCATTGTGATAATGCACCAACTCACTGTGAAACATTTTCTCTTCTAATGGGCAATGGTTCATCCATTCTGGGGATGATTACTGTCAGCTCTCTTTTGTCACCACACTTGTTTAATGCCTATGTGAGGCAGTTTAGTGAGACAGAGAAACATTTTGGTGTCACTAGCATCAATATGCTGATGCAGGAACATCAATATGCTGATACAGGCTCAACTCTGTGCCAGCTGGTATTACTGTTCAACTCTCCCAGCCTGGATGAGTTCGAGATAAAAATGAAAGCCAAATGCTTAAATATGAATCCAGACGAAACAGCCGAGAAACTGGCAGGAAAGAGACATCTTCAGATTCAATGGCAGAAATTATTCTGACATTTCGAATTATAGGAACTTGGAACATAAATTTTAGATGAAGATGTGGTTTCTAATTGTCAGTAGGATTTAATTTTAAAAACCACACCAATGTGTTCCCACCAGTTTGGAAAATTTATGAATAGAAAACTCTGCTACATGGACACTAAAGTTATAACAATAGGAACCTTAAAGATAATCATATAAAATACCTATTGCCTCATCAAATGCTTATTATACAATGCATATGTAATTATAATTGTATGAAAATATACAATTAATTATATATTTGCACTTTTTTTTGAGACAGCGTCTCACTCTGTCACCCAGGCTGAAGTTCAGTGGTGCAATCATGGCTCACTCAAGCCTTGACCTCATAAGCTCAGTGAGGTCATAAACCCCATTCTCCCACCTCAGCCTCACAAGTTGCTGGAATGACAGGTGCTTGCAACCACACCCAACCAATTATTACTATTATTATTATGTGTAGAGGTGGGGGGGGGTTTCTCATTATGTTGCCCAGGCTGGTCTTGAACTCTTGGGCTCAAGCAATCCTCTTGCCTTGGCCTCCCAAAGTGCTCTCAGACAGCCACCACGCCCAGCCTATATTTGCAGTTTTGAGTGCCTTTCATACACTTGGCATGTACAAGGCATTTTATATGTATTTTTTTAAAATATAGTTTTGCATATACTTACTGTGATGCATTTACAAGGAATTAAAAAAATAGTGAGAAGTTCATTTCAATCAGTGCAATTGTTCTTAGTTTTTATTCTCTCTTTGTTTGATTTTTAGTATCTATGAAGTGCCCACATTTGCAGTTTAATCTTTATTAGATTCACATATGTTAAGATACTAATATGACACACTGAAATACATAAGCCCTGAACCCAGCTCCCAGTAGTCAAATTTCAGGACATTTTGTTCTTTACCCAGTCATATGTAGCCTCTGATTGCTATTTGCCTATTTCATAGCTTCCTCTGGGATGTTTCTGAGAAGTGCATCCATATGCAGCCCACCTCTCCTTAGAAGGTTCAGTCCCAGATGTTCTGGATGCCAAATAATAGAAAATAAAAAAAATATATATCTGGGGTGTGAGACCAAAAGGCTAGTGTAATGGGTGATGCTTCAGCTTGGGAGGAGAAAGCCAGGCCGCTGAGCTAACGACGTTGATGTGAGGAAAGAAGTTTGAACTATGGGTAAAAGAGTGTAGAAGACAAGGACAGATAAAACAGGGTTCTGTTATTAAGCAGAGTAACCTGTGCTCTCTTAGGTCATGCTTCAGGTCCCTCTTTCTTCCAGTGTAGCTGTAAGTGGGAGTACTGAATGACCTTCGAAGAGAACACACAGCTCTTTCAAATAGTACTCTGGCAACTCCAGTTTAGGTTCTGAAATGCATTCACACTAAATTAAAAATAAATGATATCAGATGACTCATAGAAAGGAAATGAGAAGAAAAAAGAGAATAAAGAACTATACTGAGTCTAAAGTGGAATGGAGACAAGAATGAAAATAAATAAAAAGGTTTACCAAGTCGGCTAACATCGTAAAACTTGGTTGCAGTTTCTCTCCATTTCTCTGCCTATACCTCAATATCTCCATCTGACATAATACATAAAATAAAAAAATAAATTCCCCATTTGATGTGGTGCTTCCATGCTTCTTTCTCTCTTTTCCAGGATCTTCCCTTCTTAATTCTAGAGCTGAAATATGCACTCGGAAGCAGATGAATAAGTCAATGGGAAGAATGAATTTCTCTGGTCTTTCTTTAGCTAGGCAAGAATAATCAAATTTTGACCTTTGAAATGAAACAAGTTATTATTTGATTATATTAAGATCAGTTGCTAGGTCAAGAGGATTTTTGAACCAAAATTATACAAATGACGTAAATTTTCTTGGCTCATGATACTTGATACAACTAATTTTAGACAAAGTGATTTTTAGCACTTCCAGCTGCAAATATAACAGATTCAAGATAATAATTCAACCCTAAATTTTATATTTTGTTACATTTGAATTATAGTATTTTTGAAATAAAGGCACTTTTATTGCCATTTGACTTTCAAATGATTAGCATTTGTTTTCTTCAGTCAATGAAACCCACATTATTGTACTTACATTAGGCTAGAAGATACTTCCTAATGATAGACAATCCATTTCCTAATATTGTCCTACAAATTGTCCTCTGACTTCTAGAATTTCACTATTCCTGGTTTCCAGGCCAACTCATTGCCTCAAAATGAGATGTGGAAAGTAGAAAGGATACACGAGTTTAGCAAACACAGCCAGGGGTCTACATAACACACTTCACTCCCCAATTCCATAGTTAACAGAACTCTAATTTTCTTGAGGAAGAAAGTATGCCCAGCTATAAAATTACATTTCTCAGCCTCTCGTTGTGCAAAAAATGACCACAGGGCAGAGACCTGGTTGAGAACTAATTAATAGGCCATCAGGGGCAGTTATTTGATAGGGCTTCTGGGAAAGTTTACCAAATATAACCAATTCAATCGACACCCCAGTTTTGCCTTTCGCCCTTGCTCTTTCACCTTCCGCTTGCCGAGAATATGTAAATGATACCTGGAGACACAGAAGCCATCTGTGATGATGAATTAAAACCCACACATCAAAGATGGCAGATAGACACAAACGATTGGACACCATTAGCTGCCATAGAAGCTCTGGACAACTTATTTCCAGGTTTATGAGAAAGAAAATGGAGTCTCTTACTAGTTTAAGCTACTCCTTTTGGAGGTACTGATACTGTTGGCCCAAGTCAATCTTTTAAGCAATATATCCAGTGAAACATAGAGAATAAAGGAAATTGTCTTGCATTTATACAATTATGGAAATTATTCTCTTGAGCAGCTCAGAAATGGGCTCTGAAATGAGTTCCAAAACTTGTGTTTCCAAAATACTTTCACCAATTAGGAAAATGCAAATCAAAACCACAATGAGATGTCGCCTCACCCCCACTAGGATAGCTGCTATTACACACACACACACACACACACACAGAAAATAAGTGTTGTGGAGGATATGAAAAAATTGGAATGCTTGTGCCCTGTTGGTAGGAATGTAAACTGCAGAAAACAGTATGGTGGCTCTTCAAAAAATTAAAAATAGAATTACCATGTGATCCAGTAATTCTACTTCTGGGTAGATTATCCAAAAGAATTGAAAGTGAGGTCCCGAGGAGGTATTTGTACACCTATGTTCATAGCAACATTATTTACAACAGCTAAAATGTGGAAGCAACCCAAGCGTCCATGGACGGATGAATGGATAAGCAATATGTTGGATATACAGAGAGTGGAATATTATTCAGTCTTAAAAGGGAAGGAAATTCTCACACAGAGTACAAACACGGATAAACCTTAAGGACATAATGCCAAGTGAAATAAGATGGCCACAAAAGGACAAATACTGTATGATTCTCTTTATATGAGTATCTACAATAGTCAAATTCATAAAAATGGAAAGTAGAATGGTGGTTGCCAGGGGCTGGAGAGAGAATGGAGCATTTTTGTTTAGTGGGTGCAGAGTTTCAGTTTTGCAAAATGAAAAAGTTCTGGAGACTGGTTGCACAACCATGTGAATATACTTAATACTACTGAGCTGTATGTACACTTAAAAATGGTTAAAATGGTAAGTTTTATGTGTATTTTACCACCATTAAAAATACTTCGATCTAACCATATAAGTATAGATGGTTGTTGTTAAATAGCAAATCTCAAGTTCTTATATCATCCAAAATGATTAATTTAAAAATTATATATTTCGCATCCTTTATTTGCTATTTGAAAGCCACTGTAGTAAAAAGCTCCACTAAAAAAATTCATCAAACATACTTGGATTAGACATTTGTGAGGCATTTATTATCTATCTTAAATAAAATATGCAAACCTGTAAATATCAAACTTGCAGACCCTTACATTTTAAAAAAAGCTATAAAGGGTAAAGCTTAAAATTAAATGTCAAAAACCTAAACTATATTCATTTGATTATGATTTTGGTATAATCTTGTCTAGGGAATACTGATATAACAAATTACATAAGTCTCTAAATTTTTCCCAACTGGAATGAATAGAAAACTTTTGTGTATTTAAGGTATTTAAATAATACCCAGGCACGATGACTCATGTCTGTCATCCCACCACTTTGAAAGGCAGGGGTGCGCAGATCGCTTGAGCCCAGGAGTTCAAGACCAACCTGGGCAACATGGTGAAACTCCACATCTACAGGAAATACAAAAAATTAGCCAGGCGTGGTGGCATGTGCCTGTGGTCCCAGCTACTCAAGAGAACCATCGCACTCCACTCTGGGCAACAGAGAGAGACTCTATATCAAAAAAGAAAAAAAAAAAAAAAAAAAAAAAAAGGAAAAAAGAAAAGAAAGAGAAGAAAAGAAAAAGACCTTTAATTTAATTTATTTATTTTTGAGATGGAGTCCTGCTCTGTTGCCCAGGCTGGAGTGCAGTGGCGCAATCTCGGCTCACTGCAACCTCTGCGTCCTGGGCTCAAGCGATTTTCCTGCCTCAGCCTCCGGAGTAGCTGGGACTATAGGCACCTGTCATCACACCCAGCTAATTTTCGTATTTTTAGTAGAGATGAGGTTTCACCATGTTGGCCAGGATGGTCTCAAACTCCTGATCTCAAGTGATCCACCTGCCTCGGCCTCCCAAAGAGCTGGGATTATAAGCATCAGCCACCACACCAGGACAAAAGATCTTTTAATAATAAAATGAGAATAGGAGTATAGGGTCTTTCTTATAAGGGAAATCTGGAAAACCTACAGACTAATACTTCTAAAAATGATTTCACCCACTGGATTTTAGGTAGGCTTAGAAAATTAAAATTTTATTATATAATGCAATAATTTGGCAGTAACTTTATGCTCACGTCATGCCATTATCATCATTAAATACATGCCATTAAATTCAAGATGATTTATTCTGTTAAACACAAGATTCTTATTATAAAGCACTGATTAATCACTTCTTCCACATATGATGGAAACTGCTACCTTCATCAATTTTCATTCCTTTTATCATGAAGTGAATAACTTTTGTATTGTATTTTGCTAAAAAGACTTGGGTACAGTTATGTCCCTAGTTCAAAGCCAATCTGTGCCAAAGGGTTATTGATAGTGGATTTTAAAATACTTTGCTACTTCACTGACTTGAGTGGACTTTGCTAATTGACTCAATTTTTGCATTTTAGTTTTTTTTTAATCTGCACATAGGAATCACATATAGAAGGAACCTTAAATATCACATTGTCTTATCCTTTTGCTCTGTAGATGGGGAAACAAGCTTGAGGATCATCATTCTGAGGAATGTTCCAAATTAAAATTTCTAGGAGAACACCATGTAAGATAAAATGTATAACAAATATATACATAAATGGCCTGGATTAATATTATTCTCTTTAAAAGAGAAATGAGCATTCTCACTATTCTGAATTCACATATACTGAAATTTTTACTAATATACATTTTATTAGTGTCCTTTAATAGTCTATTTAATGTGCCTTTTATATGACCAATTGTTTCTTAAAGATTTGCAGCCCATTGGATATGCTGACATTTAAGACATTCACTGCCAATATTTTATTTCCTTAATCCCACAATCTCAATAAAAATTTCGATCTAAATATGAGTGGAAATGGGGAATTAATTAAAGCAAATAATTGTGAAAGATTCGTAATGTATTTTTCTCGTATACACTACGGATAGAAATGAAGCGCATTTGCCTTAGCTTTCTACTTTCTTTCCATAAAGCAAGGATTCTTCAATCTTCATGGAGTCCCCAATAACATGTGAAGTATTGTGCTAGGTACTGCAAGGGATGCCAAAGATGAACAAGGCATGAGTTCTGGGGGAATATACCATCTCTCACAGGAGAAATAAATTAAGTACCGTACTCAAGTATTAAAGTGAGAACTTAAGTGCTATAAGGCAGTTACAATAAAGAGGAAATGTAAAGGAAGGATAGATCATACCAAGTAGGATAAATCAGGAAATGAAGGCTAAACTTTGGAAGTGAGAAATTATTCTGAAAATTCGTAGAATTGCTTAGTGGAATAGGGTCTTCTAAGGAAGGGTACTGACTAAGCAAATGAAACGAAAAAAGGGAATGACTATGTTTCTGCAACTTCAAGAGATCCAGTTTCCCTACAGGGCAAAGGAGTAACAGGAGAGAAAAAAAGCGATGAATCCGTGCGTCCCATAAACTATTTTACCATATATTTTACTCTGTCAAAACAACTATCACTTATTGGGCTTTTAATTTTTTTAATTTTTTAAAAATTTTTTTGAGATAGGGTTTCCCTCTATCGCCCAGGTTGGAGGGCAGTGGCGCAATCACCGCTCTCTGCAGCCTGGACCTCCTTGGCTTAAGCGATCTTCCCGCCTCGACCTTCCAAAATGCTGGGACTACAGGTGTGAACCACTATGCTCAGGCTTAGCAGCACTTTTCTGTGCACGTTTACATTAATCCTCTAAATCACTTCTCTATCTTTCATGTGCATAGGAATCACCTGTGGTTTCCGTTAAATTGGAGATCTTGATTCATTAGGTCTGGGGCAGGGCCTGAGCTTCTGCATTTCTGTTGAGTTCACAGCCTGTGCCTACCCTGGACCACACCTTCGAATGGAAAAGGCTCCAAGTGTGATTTCTAGCCACTAGTATTAACTCGGAACTTGGCAGAAATAAAATGCAAGTTCTCGGCCCCCACAAGGGATCTACTGAATCCGAAACACTGTGGGGAGGCCCGCCACTCTGCAGTGTTTTAACAAGCAAGTGATTCGGTTTGAGAGCCACCCGTAAGTCACGGGTTTCCTAACATGATTGCACACTGGAATCACCTGCGGATTTTAAATAACACTATTGATGCCGCATCTCACCCCCGTCCCGAGATTCTCAGGAATGGGGCGTGGCCTTGGCGGCGGCGGTGGTCTAAAAGCTCTCCCAGGTGATTCCAATCTGTAGTAACACTTGAGAACTGCGTGAGGTGGGGACTTCAACTTTTACAGGCCTTATTTTACTCCTATGTAAAAGGTGGACAATATCCAAGTGGTCCTGACTTTGCTTCCAGATTTCGGCAACTCTAGCCAGCCCTAGTTCGGTCTGGAGAGCCCGCTTCCCGCCCAGTGTCCTAAGGCCTCTGTCCGAGAACCCAGGGTCCCGGGATCGGACCCGTGGGAGCATCTGTGACGCCGCTCAACAACCCGGCGCCGCCCCGGCGGCTCGGACGTGGCCCAGTGTCCGGCTGGCGTGGGCTCACCAGGCCGCACCCACTAAACCGCGCCGGAGCGGGACACGCATGCGCCGGCCCGGACCCGGCACCCAGTAACGGACTCCAGCTCCCCCCACCGGAAGTGGGCAGTAGCGCTCCGGGAAGAGCCGTCCGAAGCGTGGCGGCCGCAGACTGTGGGTGCTGGGTCCGAGGGACTCGCGCTTTTGTCTCCGTGCCATGGCGCCAGCGAAGGCCACGAACGTGGTGCAGCTGCTCCTGGGCTCTACCGCGCTGTGGCTTTCGCAGCTCGGTGCCGGGACGGTCGCCGCGTCCAAGTCGGTGACGGCCCACTTGGCCGCGAAGTGGCCGGAGACCCCGCTGCTGCTGGAGGCAAGGTGGGTAGGGGCCGGGCCCTGGTCCGGGCGGCTGTGGGCCCTGCCACCCTCAGCCGCGCTCTCTTCGTGCTCGCAGTGGGTGTCTCCTGGCTTCCACCCGGCTTCTCCAGACGCCCCCGCTCTGGCCCTGAGCATCACCACCTCCTTCCCTCCCGACTGGGGGCGGCTTCTCGGTTCCAGTGCAGCACTAACTTGCAGTTCCTTTCCCCCTCAGGTCTTACTTTACCTACAGTTTTTAAAGCTTCTTTGCTCTGCTTTAATTTGTTGGGATGTATTAGCATTTACGCGTGGCACTTAACGCAAGCGCTTCCACTGGGGTAGGCAGTTCTGTTCAGCAGACAGTGCTTGAAGTACCTAGTTTCGTCATGATGACATCATACCATCAGCTCCTAGGCTTGCTATGGGGAGGGCAGCTTCCTGCAAGGTAATATTTTTCCGGAATCCCTTCCAACGGAATTAGTTCATTAATTAGTTCATTACCCATCACTTACTCTGCAGGACAAAACTTCTGGCTATTGCATTTTGCCCCTTAGTATTCCAATAGTTGAGTAAAATTAGAAAGTTCTTTCTCTTAGCAAAAATGAAGTTTTACACCAATGACTTAATGGATGCACCACAGCAACAGCATGTGGCCCTAAAAAGAGACTCCACTCCACATAAGTTGCATGTATTTGATGGTAAAATAGTTAAAATTTTTTTTTCATTTCTGTAGGTTATTGGGGAACAGGTGGTGTTTGGTTACGTAAGTTATTCAGTGGTGATTTGTGAGATTTTGGTGCACCCATCACCCCAGCAGTATATACACTGCACCCAATTTGTAGTCTTTTATCCCTCCCTCTCTTCCCAACCTTTCCCCCTGAGTCCCCGAAGTCCATTGTGTAATTCTTATGCCTTTGCATCCTCATAGCTTAGTTCCCACATATCAGTGAGAACATGAGATATTTGGTTTTCCGTTCCTTCCTTACTTCACTTAGAATAATAGTCTCTAATCTCATCCAGGTTGCTGTGAATGCCATTAATTCATTCCTTTTTATGACAGAGTAGTATTCCATCATATGTATGCTGCAGTTTCTTTATCCACTTGTTGATTGATGGGTATTTGGATTGGTTCAACATTTCTGCACTTGTGAATTGTACTGGTATGAACATGCATGTTCAACTATCTTTTTCATATGACTTCTTTTCCTGTGGGTAGATACCTAGTAGTGGGATTGCTGGATCAAATGGTAGATCTATTCTTGGTACTTTAAGGACTTCCCCACACTGTTTTCCACAGTGGTTATACTAGTTTACATTCCTACCAGCAGTGTAGAAGTGTCCCCTGTTCGCTGCATCCATGCCAACATCTATTATTTTTTAAAAATTTTTTTATTATGGCCATTCTTGCAGGAGTAAGGTGGTATCGCATTGTGGTTTTGATTTGTGTTTCCCTGATCATTAGTATGTTGAGCATTTTTTCATGTTAGCCATTTATATATCTTTTGAGAATTGTCTATTCATGTCCTTAGCCCACGTTTTAATGGGACTGTTTTTTTCCTGCTGATTTGAGTTCCTTGTAGATTCTAGATATTAATCCTTTGTCAGATGTATAGATTGTGAAGATTTTCTCCCATTTTGTGGGTTGTCTGGTTACTCTGCTGACTATTCCTTTTGTCATGCAAAAGCTCTTTAGTATAATTAAGTCCCCGCTATTTATCTTTGTTTTTATTGCATTTGCTTTGGGGTTCTTGGTCATGAAATCCTTGCCTAAGCCAATGCTAGAAGGGTTTTTCTGATGTTATCTTTTATAATTTTTATAGTTTCAGGTCTTAGATTTAAGTCCTTGATCCGTTGAGAGTTGGTTTTTGTATAATGTGAGAGATAAGAATCCAGTTTCATTCTCCTACATATGGCTTGCCAAGTATCCCAGCACATTTTTTTGAATAGAGTGTCCTTCTCCCACTTTGTTTTTGTTTGCTTTGTCGAAGATCAGTTGGCTGTAAGTATTTGGGTTTGTTTCTGGATTCTCTATTGCATTCCATTGGTTTATGTGCCTGTTTTTACACCAGTACCATGCTGTTTTGGAGACTATGGCTTTATAGTATAGTTTGAAATCAGGGAATGTGATGCCTCCAGATTTGGTCTTTTTGCTTAATCTTGCTTTGGCTATGTGGGCTCTTTTTTGGTGCCATATGAATTTTAGGATTTTTTTTCTAGTTTTGTGAAGAATGATGGTAGTGTTTTTATGGGAATTGCATTGAATTTGTAGATTGCTTTTGGCAGTATAGTCATTTTCACAGTATTGATTCTACCCATCCATGAGCATGGGTTATGGTTCCATTTGTTTGTGTTGTGTATGATTTCTTTCAGCAGTGTTTTGTAGTTTTTTTTCCTTGTAGAGGTCTTTCACCTTTTTTAGGTATATTCCTAAGTATTTTATTTTTGTTGGAGCTATTGTAAAAGGGGTTGAGTTCTTGATTAGATTCTCAGCTTGGTCGCTGTTGGTATATAAGAGATTACTGACTTGTGTACATTAATTTTGTGTCTGGAAACTTTGCTGAATTCTTTTATCAGCTCGAGGAGCTTTTTGGAGGAGTCTTTAGGGTTTTCTAGGTGTATAATTATATCGTCAGTTAACAGTGACAATTTGATTTCCTCTTTGTTGATTTGGATGCCCTTTATTTCTTTCTCTTGTCTGATTGTTCTGACTAGGACTCCCAGTACTATGTTGAAGAGAAGTGGTGAGAGTAGGCATCTTGTCTTGTTCCAGTTCTCAGAGGGCATGCTTTAAACTTTTCCCCATTCAGTGTTATGTTGGCTGTGGGTTTGTTATAGATGGCTTTTATTACAATGAGGTATGTCCCTTGTATGCTGATTTTGTTGAGAGTTTTAATCATAAAGGGGTGCTGGATTTTGTTAAATGCTTTTTCTGAGTCTGTTGAGATGATCATGTAATTTTTGTTTTTAAATGTGGTGTATCACATTTATTGTGTATATTAAACCATCCCTGCATCCCTGTTATGAAACCCACTTGATATTGGTGGATTATCTTCATGATATGTCGTTGCATTCGGTTAGCTAGTATATTGTTAAGGATTTTTGCATCTATGTTCATCAGGGATATTAGTCAGTAGTTTCCTTTTTTGGTTATGTTTTTTTCCTGGTTTTGGTATTAGGGTGATACTGGCTTCATAGAATAATTTAGGGAGGATTCCCTCTTTGTCTTGTGGAATAGTGTCAATATGATTCATACCAATTCTTTGAATGTCTGGTAGAATTTGGCCGTGAATACGTCTAGTCCTGGACGTTTTTATGTTGATAATTTTTTATTACAGTTTTAATCTCATTACTTGTTATTGGTCTGTTAAGGGTATCTAATTCTTCCTGATTTAAGCTAGGAGGGTTGTATCTTTCCAGGAATTTATCCATCTCCTTTAGGTTTTCTAGTTTATGCACATAAAGGTGTTCATAGTGGCCTTGAATCATGTTTTGTATTTCTGTGGTGTCCGTTGTAATATCTCCCATTTCATTTCTAATTGCGCTTATTTGAATTTTCTCTTTTTCTTTCTTGGTTAATCTTGCTAATGGTCTATTAATGTTATTTATCTTTTCAAAGAACTAACTTTTTGTTTCATTTATCTTTTGTATTTTTTTTTTGGTTCCAATTTCCTTTAGTTCTGCTCTAATCTTTGTTATTTCCCTTCTTCTGCTGGGATTGGGTTTGGTTTGTTCTTGTTTCTTTACTTCCTTGAGGTGTAACCTTAGATTGTCTGTGTACCTTTAGATTTTCTGATGTAGGCATTTAGGGCTATGAACTTTCCCCTTAGCATAGCCTTTGCTGTATCCCAGAGGTTTTGATAGGTTGTGTCACTGTTTTGTTCAGTTTGAACAGATTTTTAATTTCCATCTGGATTTCATTGTTGACTTATTCAGGAGAATGTTATTTAATTTCCATGTATTTGCATGGTTTTGAAGGTTCCTTTTGGGGTTGATTTTCAGTTTTATTCCACTGTGGTCTGAGGTCTGAGAGAGTGTTTGATATAATGTCAGTTTTCTTAAATTTATTGAGGCTTGATTTGTGGCCTATCGATGGTCTATCTTGGAAAAAGTTTCATGCACTGATAGTGAATAGAATATATATTCTGTGGTGGTTGGGTAGAATCTTCTGTAAATATCTGTTTAGTCCATTTTTTTCCAGGGTATAGTTTCAATCCATTGTTTCTTTGTTGACTTTCTCTCTTGATGACCTGTCTAGTGCTATCAGTGGAGTATTGAAGTCCCCCACTATTATTTTGTTACTGTGTATCTCATTTCTTGAGTCTAGTAGTAATTGTTTTATAAATTTGGGAGCTCCACTGTGAGTTGCATGTATATTTAGGATTGTAATATTTTCCTGTTGGACAAGGCCTTTTATCATTATATAATGTCCCTCTTTGTCTTTTTTAACTGCTGTTACTTTAACGTTTATCTCATAAGAATAGCTACTCTTGCTCGCTTTTGGTGTCCATTTGCATGGAATATCTTTTTCCACCCCTTTACCTTAAGTTTATGTGAGTCCTTAGGTGATAGGTGAGTCTCTTGAAGACAGCAGATGGTTGGTTGGTGAATTCTTATCCATTTTACAATTCTGTACCTTTTAAGTGAAGCATCTAGGCCCTTTACATTCAATGTTAGTATTGAGATGTGAGGTACCATTCTATTCATTGTGCTATTTGTTGCCTGTATACCTTATTTTTTTAATTGTATTTTTGTTTTATAGGTCCTGTGAGATTTATGTTTTAAGAGGTTCTGTTTTGATTTATTTCCATGATTTGTTTCAAGATTTAGAGCTCCTTTTAGCTGTTCTTGTGGTGCTGGATTGGTAGTGGCAAATTCAGCATTTTTTTTTGTCTGGAAAAGACTATTTTTCCTTCATTTATAAAGATTAGTTTTGCTGGATACAGAATCCTTGACTGATAATTGTTTTAAGAGGCAGCAGGTAGGGACCCAATCCCTTCTAGTTTGTAGGTTTCTGCTGAGAAATCTGCTGTTAATCTGATAGGTTTTCCTTTGTAGGTTACCTGGTGTTTTTGCCTCACAGCTCTTAAGATTCTTTCCTTCATCTTAACTTTGGATAACCTGATGTCTACGTGCCTAGGCGATGATCTTTTTGTGTTGATTTTCCCAGGTGTTCTTTGAACTTCTTGTATTTGGATGTCTAGGTCTCTAGAAAGGGTGGGGAAGTTTTCCTCAATTATTCCCCCAAATATGTTTTCCAAACTTTTAGATTTCTCTTCCTCGGGAACACTGATTATTCTTAGGTTTGGTCATTTAACATAATCCCAGACTTCTTGGAGGCTTTGTTCATATTTTCTTATTCTTTTTTCTTTGTTGCATTGGGTTAATTCAAAAATCTTGTCCTTGAGCTCTGAAGTTCTTTCTCCTGCTTGTTCAATTCTATTGCTGAAATTCTCTAGAGCATTTTACATTTCTATAAGTGCGTCCATTGTTTCCTGAAGTTTTGATTGTTTTTATTTATGCTATCTATTTCACTGAAAATTTCTCCCCTCATTTGTTGTATCATTTTTTTGATTTCCTTAAATTGGGCTTTGCCTTTCTCTGGTGCCTCCTTGATTAGCTTAATAACTGTCCATATGAATTCTTTTCAGGTAAATTAGGCATTTCACCTTGGTTTGGATCTATTGCTGGTGAGTGAGATTTTTTGGTGGGTGTTAAAGAACCTTGTTTTGTCATAGTACTAGAGTTATTTTCTGGTTCCTTCTCATTTGGGTAGTCTCTGTCAGAGGGAAGGTCTAGGGCTCAAGGCTGTTGTTCAGATTCTTTTGTCCCATGGGGTGTTTCCTTGATGTAGTACTCTCCTTCTTTTCCTACAGATGTGGCTTCTTGAGAGCCAAGCTGTAGAGATTGTTATCTCTCTTCTGGATCTATCTACCCAGTAGGTCTAACAGGCTCCGGGCTGGTACTGGGAATTGTCTCCACGGAGTCCTGTGAACTGTCTGTGGGTCTCTTAGCTGTGGATACCAGCACCTGCTTTGCTGAAGGTGGCAGGGGGGTGAAATGGACTCTCTGAGGGGCCTCACTTTTTGTTGTTTAATGCGCTATTTTTGTGCTGATTGGCCTTCTGCAGGGAGGTGGCCCTTTCAGGAGAGCATCAGCTGTGGTAGTATGGGGAGCATCAGGCAGTGGGCGGGCCCTAGAACTCCCAAGAGTATATGCCCTTTGTCTTCAGCTACCATGGTGAGTAGGGAAGGACTATCAGATGGGGTCATGGCTAGGGCATGTCTGGGCTCAGACTCTCCTTGGGTGGGTCTTGTTGCAACTGCTGTGGGAGATGGTGGTGCGATTCCCAGGTCAATGGAGTTATATTCCTAGGAGGATTATGGCTGCCTCTGCTTTGTCATGCAGGTTGTCAGGGAAGTGGGGGAAAGCCTACAGTCACAGGCCTCACCCAGCTCCCGTGTAACCCAAAAGGCCAGTCTCACTCACTCCGTGCCCCACCCAACAGCACTGAGTCTGTTTCCAGGTGGTGGGGCTGAGAGCTTGCCCCAGGCTACCAGCCTCCCAGCTGCAAATGCAAATAGGGCTGTCATGCTTCCCTACCTATGGAGTTGGCACACCAGATTCATGCCCTCCCCCAAGTTCTGGCCAGGAGATTTCTTGTTCAGTTGGAATTGTTACAAGGTTCAGCTGGAGGTTTCCTTCTCCCTGTAGCCTCTTCCCAGTGCCTCTGGCAGCCCTACCCAAGGAGCCCTGTGAGGCAAGGCAGAAATAGCTTCCTAGGGGACCCAGAGCGTCCACTGGGCTTTTCCCACTGCTTCTTCTACTCCTGTATTTTGCTTGGCTCTCTAAATTGACTCAGCTCCAGGTAAGATCAGAATCTTCTCCAGTGATATACACCTTCGGGTTCCCCAGTGAGGGTGTGTGTTTGGGGGCAGACAGTCCCCCTTTCCCACTCTCACAGTTTGGGTACTCAGAGTATTTGGAGTATCTCCCAGGTCCCACAGGAGCAATCCACTTCCTTCAGAGGGTGTGTGGGTTCTCTTGGCTTTTCTGATTTATTCCTGCAGTAGTTCTAGAGCAAAAGTTCAGAATGCAAGACTCCGCACGCTGCTCTGTCCATTTGAGTGGGAGGCTAAAACGGTTTTTATTGAATACCTGATTCTAGCTTAGTTTTGATCCCCTTCCTTTATCCTTTCTCCAGTGTTTGTTTGCGTAGATCTGGTCTCACACTTAGCTCCAAATCAGTCTAACTTCCTGCAGCCTTAGACTGCTTGTTAACAGTGTCTGGCTTTACATTTGCCTCAAGAGTCTTAGAGTTGGAACTGCTGTGTGATGCTCCTTAAGGTCCTTCACAGTCTGGCCCCAGTCTGATGTACAAACCTCATCACTTGTACAAATGGTCCCCAACTTATCATGGTTCAATTTAGGATTTTTTTACTTAACTATGGGTTTACCAGGGTATTAAATGCATTTTTTACTTATAGTATTTACAACTTAGAATGGGTTTATTGGGAGGTAACTCCATCTAAGTCAAGGGGCATCTGTAGTAGGTTGACTGCTGGCCCCCAAAAAGGTATGTCCACATCCTAACTCCCAGAACCTGTGAATGTTACCTCATTTGGAAGAATGTCTTTGTTAATGTAAGTAAGGATCTTGAGATGAGATCATCTTGGATTATCCAGATGGGCCCCAAATCCAATGTCATTTTGAGAGACAGAAGAAGAGAAGACACAGGCAAAAAGGAGAAGACCATGTGAAGTTAGAAATTGGAGTTAGGCAGCCTCAAGCCAAGGAACGGCTGAAACCACCAGAATAGAAGAGTTCTCCCTTAGAGCCTTCCGAGGGAGCACAGCCTTGCCAACACCTTGATTTTGGACTTCTGGCCTCCAGAATTGTGAGGGAATAAGTTTCTGTTTTAAGTCACCAAATTTTTCATAATTTATTAAACAGATCTAGGAAACTAATACAGATTTTGGACCAAAAAGTTGGGTGCTGCTGTATCAAATACTCAAAAATGTAGAGGTAGCTGTGGAGTTGGGCAGAGGCTAGAATAATTTTGAGAAGTTTGGTATTAAAAGCCTACACTGCCTTGAGGAGACTGCAGAAATCTGGACATTAAGGGTGATTCTGCTGAGGGCTTAGAAGAGATTAAAGGGCATAATTGAAAAAACTTCTGTCATTAGAGAGAATACTTACATCATCCTGAAGAGAATTCCAGTAGAAATATGAACATTGAAGTCTGTTGTGGCTGCAGCTCAGAAGGCCGCACTCAGAAGTGTGAGAGACACTATATTGGAATCTAGAAGAAAGGTAACCCTTGTTATGTAGTGATAGAATACTGGCTGACTTGGTTTCTACAGTTTGTGGAAAATAGCTTGAAAGTGGTGAACTTGGATATGAACTGAGAAGATGTCCAAGCAAAGCGTTAGAAGTGCTGCTTGGTTTCTCCTTGTTGCTTATATTAAAGTGAGAGAAAGAGATAAATTTAAAAAGGAACAGGTAGGGAAAAAGGAACCAACACTTGATTTAGGAAGTTCTCAGCCTATCCAGATCGTAAAGTGGGCTACAACTAGGAAACTCAGCGTTAGGAATGGGTGCTCTGGAAAGACAGGAACCTGGCAGGACGACCTTTTGCTGAATGGGTTAAGCATGTGATTCATGGGTCCCCTCAACCATCTCAGCAGAAGCTTGGTATAAAGAAGATGGGGATATCCAGGAAGGATCTGGGGAGGATCTTTGGGTAATGATGTGGCTCATGGTGAGATATACAATAGTCTTACAAAGTTTTTGGGAATGTATTAGAAACACTGCCATCTTGGGCCAAAAGAGACAGACAAGACAAAACAAAAGAAGGCTGTTGGACTTCCAAAATTCTATAGGCAGGAAATTGACTGATAGAGCTACTTGGCTGTAAAGATTGTGCTGCCCTTTCAAGAAAGAAAGAATAACTCTGCAGACAGAACCATGGCAGGCAGCACAGAGGGTGAAGCATCAGGCCACAGAGAGTTATTCTCAGGCTTTGGAAAATAATGGAAATTTGCCCTGCTGGATTTTGAACTTGCCTGCGACCAGTGACCCCTTTATTCCTTCTATTTTTTTTCCTCTGAGAATTAGAGCGTCCATCCTGTGCCTGTCTCACCATTGCATTTTGGAAACATAACTTGTTTTCTAGTTTCACAGATGGACAGGGGAGAATTTTGCCCCAAGATGGATCATACCCAGAGTCTCACCCATACATGATTTAGATGATAAAATTTGTAAATGGAGTTAATGATACTTACATGAGATTTTGGACTTAGAATTGATGCTGTAATTGGTTGAGTTTTTGGAGGTTGTTGGGGGCTAGAGGGTGGCTTGAATGATGCCCCCAACAAAAAAAGGGCAGCTTTTAGAATCTTTTGCATTAACTCTGCTCAAACCTTGACTTCAGACTTTTGGCCTCCAGAACGATGAGAATAAATTTCTCTTGCTGAATAGGTTAGACCTGTGATTCATGAATCCACTCAACTATCACAGCAGAAGCCCAGTATAAACATGGGGTTATCCAGGAAATATGTGTAGAGGATCCTTGGGTAATGGTGTAGTAGCCCTAGGATAGTAATATATCATTCTATTATAGTCTTCCTCATAGATAATGACTTGTGGGCATAACATATTACTCTGTCTTGCCTGATACTTTCCCATGACAAAATTAATAACTTTCTGTTATTCTCTCATAACATTTGGCCAGTATTTCTGTAATAATCCTTATTGTAAGGTATCGTATATGCTAATCTCTGTTGTTAAAATGTGAGCCTCAGAGACAAAACTGGTTTTTATTCATGTTTATTTTACCAAGGTACAGTACACAAAAGTTAGGCACTCAATAATGCTAATTCAACAAAAGATACTTTTTATAGGAAAAGGTATACTTTAAGCCACCGTCAGAATTACCTCTACAATATACCTTACTTGTGGAAACTAGTTTGTCCTTGGAAAATCCAGAGAGGATGCTCAGTGTTACCTCATGTGCCTTATTGTTTTGTTGTAAACAAATCAGAATTGTAGGAGGTCCTTTATTATATACACTAAAATCTTTCTCTCTATACCTTTTATCTACTGATCCTCTCTTTCAGAACCAAATCTGTTTCTGTGTGTGACACATTGTTTGAGAGTAGCAGGCCAAAAGCCTGTAGTTTCTTCAACTACTGCACTTCCAAAATTTTATTTTGTACAGTTCGTTATTCTGCTGTCCTTCAATTTGTTTATGTTTCTCTTAAATCAAAATTGTAGGAAAATCAAAGAGGTTGAGAAGAGTAAGTGTGGAAGTGGAAGAATTGGAGAGCATTGAATAGGTTGAAGGAGCTGGGCAGATAGGAACTTAAGGAAAATAATGTGAGAGCAAGTAAGGGAAATTTCTAAGAATAATGCTTTAAATCCAGAAATTGAGCTTCCCAACCAAAATCTGTAAATGTGTTTGTGTATATAGATACATGTATGTGTATATATATATGTGTATATATATATGTGTATATATATGTGTGCGTGTATATATGTGTGTGTATATACACATGCGCGTGCACACACACACAGGTATTTTTCAGTTCATCCTGGAAATTTGAGTGCATAACTTGAATATAGTCCTATATAGGAAGTGAATGAGGTACGTCCCCCGTATAAAGAAATTTATAATAAAATTTGCGGCCAAGCGCAGTGGCTCACGTGTAATCCCAGCACTTTTGGAGGCAGATGCGGGCGGATCATGAGGTCAGGAATTTGAGACCAGCCTGGCCAACATGGTGAAACCCTGTCTCTACTAAAAATACAAAAATTAGCCAGGTGTGGAGGCACATGCCTGTAATCCTAGCTACTCAGGAGGCTGAGGCAGGAGAATTGTTTGAATCAGGGAGGCGGAGGTTGCAGTGAGCCGAGATTGTGCCTGCACTCCAGCCTGGGGACAGAGCGAGACTCCGTCTTAAAAAAAAAACATTGGCTAGAGGTGATTATAGGCTGAAGAGCCTAGCATTTTACAATATGTATACCTTAATTTGTATGTCTGAACTGCATTTATTCTACTTGTGTTGATCTTATTGAAAATATTTTTGAAATTCCACTTATAATTGCTGTTAAATTCTTTAGTGCGTATAAAAACACCTTTTATAGAAATAACTTTGGATGGAATTTTTTGAAGAAATATAGTTATTTCGGGCCATATATTTTATAAGGCAAGTGAACAATTGGAAATGCCAGTTTGTTACCTTTAAAAAAACTTTGTCCAAAAGAATGAACTGGGTGGGCATGGTGGCATGTGCCTGTAGTCTCAGCTACTTGAGTGGCTGCAGTGGGAGGATCGCTTGAGACCTCCCAGGCTCAAGTAAGCCATGTTTGCACCACTGCACTCCAGCCTGTGTGACAAAGGGAGATGCTGTCCTAAACAAACAAACAAAAACGTTGTTCAAAGGTAATATCTTACCTTTTACCAGGTGCAGAACTGGTTTAGATGGTCTCAAGGATGTTTCCTCCTCAGTGATTAATAATGAGTTACCAGCAAATGGCCTCTGAGATTCCAGAAGAGTTCCAAAAGTGCTTAGAGCAGTGGTGTATTGAAGGGATAAGTTTAAGTGAATACTTTTTTTTCCTTCAACTTTTTAAGTTCCAGGGTACGTGTACAGGATGTGCAGGTTTGTTACATAGGTAAATGTGTGCCATGGTGGTTTGCTGCACACATCAAACTATCACCTGGGTATGAAGCCCGGCATCCATTAGCTTTCTTCCTGATGCTCTCCGTCCCCTTGCACCTTTCCAACAGGCCCCAGTGTGGTGTTACCCACTATGTGTCCATGTGTTCTCATCATTCAGCTCCCTCTTGTAAGTGAGAACATGCGGTGTTTGGTGTTCTGTTTCTGCATTAGTTTGCTGAGGATAATGACTTCTAGCTCCATCCATGTTCCTGCAAAGGACATGATCTTGTTCATTTTATGGCTGCATAGTATTCCATAGTGTATATATACCACATTTTCTTTATTCAGTCTATCATTGATGGGGATACAGGTTGATTCTACGTCTTTGCTATTGTGAATAGTACTGCAGTGAACATATGTGTGCATGTATATTTATGATATGATTTATATTCCTTTGGGTATATACCCAGTAATGGGATTGCTGGGTCAAATGATATTTCTGCTTCTAGATCTTTGAGGAATCACAACACTGTCTTTTACAATGATTGAGTGTAAAGCATTTCTTTTTCTCCACAACCTTGCCAGCATCTGTTGTTTATTGACTTCTTAATAATCACCATTCTGACTGGTGTGAGATAGTATCTTATTGTGGTTTTGATTTGCATTTCTCTAATGATCAGTGATGTGGAGCTTTTTTTCATGTTTGTTGGCACATGAATGTTTTATTTTGATAAGTGTCTATTCATGTCCTTTGCCTACTTTTTAATGGGGTCGTTTGTTTTTTCTTGTCAATTTGTTTTGCATATTGTGGATTTTGCTATTAGACCTTTGTCAGATGGATATATTGCAGAAATTTTCTCCCATTCTGTAGGTTGTCTGTTCACTCTGATGATAGTTTTTGTTGTGCAGAAACTCTTTAGCTTAAATAGATTCCATTTGTCAATTTTTGCTTTTGTTGCAGTTGCTCTTGGCATTTTCATCATGAAATCGTTGCTCATGTCTGTGTCCTGAATTGTATTGCTTAGATTTTCTTGTAGGGTTTTTATAATTTTAGGTTTTACGTTTAAGTCTAATTCATCTTGAGTTAATTTTTGTATAAGGAAGGGGTCCAGTTTCAGTTTTCTGCATATGGCTAGCCAGTTCTCCCAGAACCATTTATTAAATAGGGAATTCTTTCATTGCTTGTTTTTGTCAGGTTTATCAAAGATCATATGCTTGTAGGTGTGCAGTCTTATTTCTGAGTTCTCTATTCTGTTCCATTGATCCATGTGTATGTCCTTGTACCAGTACCATCCTGTACTGGTTACTGTAACCTTGTAGTATAGGTTGAAGTTGGGTAGCATGATGCCTCTAGCTTTGTTCTTTTTGCTTAGGGTTGTCTTGGCTATTTGGGCTCTTTCTCATTTTTTTCTAATTCTGTGAAGATTGTCAGTGGTAGTTTTGTTACAGGATAAGGATCCTGTGATAAGGGTTTTCGCTTTGCCAGCCGGAAACCTCTATGGCTGGTAGCACCTTTGCCTGAGTTTTGCTCAGGCCCATTGTGCTTGCTTTGTCCACTCGACCCAGCAGGCTATGCTCAGCTTGTGCTACTGGCCTGGATCCCACGCCTGCCAAGGGCGAGCTAGGTGCAGGGTGGCGATGAGTGTGTGAGCAAGCACAGGGTCCGGCCACTGCGCACAGCCAGGAATGCCGGCTGCAGTGGGGTGGGCAGCTCTGGGTACTTGCACAGGCGCCCGCTTTGTACAAGACTGTGGCTCGACCAGACATACTGCAGGTGGCTTCCACTGCAGGCACTGTGGAATGCAATGGCACCTGGAAGCTTGGAGATACCAGGAACCACACAGCCCCAAAGCGAGTGTCACAGCTCTGGCTCACGGAGCCTGGAGGTCTGGGCTCTCCGAAGGGGTGCAGCTCTTCTCTCCTTTTCGTTGCCTGCAATGTAGTGAGTGGGGTGTGTGTTTCAGCCCTGTTTGTGTTTCAGCCCTGTTTGTGTTTCAGCCCTGTTTGTGTTTCAGCCCTGTTTGTGTTACAGCCCTGTTTGTGTTTCAGCCCTGTTTGTGTTACAGCCCTGTTTGTGTTACAGCCCTGTTTGTGTTTCAGCCCTGTTTGTGTTTCAGCCCTGTTTGTGTTTCAGCCCTGTTTGTGTTACAGCTCTTTCAGTCCTGCCATTTGGTGGGTTCCGAGTTCTTGTTGCATGTTCAGGAAGAATGAGGTATGTAGACAACTGGAAGGTAAGCAAGGCAAAGAGGTGCGTTATTGAGAGGCAGTATAGCTCTCAGGAGAACTGAAGTTGGTAACTCCTTTCTGCTGTCAGGTCATTCTGATGAGTGCAGCTGTCGCTAGAGAGGAGACCTGGAGTGGGTAGCTCCTTTTCACAGGCAGGTCATTCTGTTGAGTCTGCAGCCCTCAGCAGAGAGGAGAAATGGAGTGGCTAGCTTCTACCTGCAGTCACGTCGTCCTGATGTCTGGGAGAGGACACCTGGAATGGGTAGCTCCTATCCACAGGCAGGTCATCCCATCATCTGCCTGAGTTTGGCTGAGTCTGGGGTTTTTATGGGCTTCAGAGGGGAGGAAATGTGTGCTGATTGGTCCTTGGGAGGCCCTGGGTAGGCCCAGAATAAAACATCGTAAATTCTCACTCCAGTCTGTGGAACAGGTAGCCCAGCCCCCAGGCTTCAGGTTGTCCTTAGCTTGAAGGTGAGGCTTCACCCGGCACCCATCCCATTTTGCCCATCTGCTCCCTGCCACCATTAACCTGCCATCTACTGTGTCCATGGCACCCAGGCTATTTGCATCATGGTGTACTTTCAGGCCTGTGCCAAGCTGTCCCCAGACCCATCTCGGCCTCCCTCCCATGCCCATTGATGCCCAAAGTCTGGCGGGGGCTGAGGTGGTAGGGGGCTGGCATGTCAGCACTACCCCAAACACATGCACACCCAGCTGGGTTGTGACAGCTTCTGGGCTCAGGCGCAACTTTGTTCCACAATTGGAGCAGGGGTCGGGAGCAGGGAGAGGCCAGGCAGCAGGAGCAGGCACTTTTGAGCCTGTGGTGTACAGGGGGCTTTTCAGACCCCTAAGAGTGCAGGGATTCCTGGGTCCACAGCTGCAGGTGGGTGGTTGCAGCTGCACCCAGGGAGTGCAGGGCTCCCACTCGGCCAACTCAGTAGGAGGCGTGGGCTCCTACCTGCCTCCAGTCCCCAAGAGCACAGGGATGTCCAGGTCTGGACAGCTGTGCCTGGGAAGTGCGGGCCCTCCACCCTGCCAGCTCAGAAGGGGATGGGACTTTTCACCTGTTCCCTGCTCCCACCAGCTCCATGGAATACACAACCCTGGCCATGTCTCCCTTGCTGCAGCTGGCGTTTTTGCAGCAGCCACTCTAGACGGGTCACTGCTGCCATCAGTTTAACGAGAATAGCATTGAATCTATAAATTACTTTGGGCAGTATGGCCGTTTTCACAAAATAGATTCTTCTATCCATGAGCATGGAATGTTTTTCCATTTGTGTCGTCTCTGATTTCCTTGAGCAGCGGTTTGTAGTTCTCCTTGAAGAGGTACTTCACTTCCCTTGTTAGCTGGAACACTTTCTTAAGGCGATCACTTAGAAGGATCAGACTTAGGTAGTTGTACAGATTTTGGTACTTGGAACTAGTCTTTTACCTATGGTTGCACAGTATATGAGCATGTCTGCAACCGTTTGGTCAAATCAGTTAAGCCTTTCTCCCTACTTAAGGTATTGTACCATCTCTGTCTTTTTCAGTTCATTGTCCTATTTAGTGTTTTCC
Source organism: Macaca mulatta (assembly GCF_049350105.2). Lineage (NCBI taxonomy): Eukaryota > Metazoa > Chordata > Mammalia > Primates > Cercopithecidae > Macaca > Macaca mulatta. Next base: position 90,762,344 of record NC_133422.1, on the reverse strand, counting down.
GTTGTTTCCTCTGCTTTTAGCTTTCCTGTTTTTTCTTTTTCAAGTCATTGATTTGGTGCCATTAATAGCAAGAGTTGATTTGAAGTTACTTATTCTAAATTCCTAGAAGTTACTTATTACTCTAAATTCCTATGCTTGTTGTTTTTATGTTGATGAATTAATCAGTCTTTCTCACTTCCTTTTTCCTTTTTAGTGGCCATGTCAGACTCATAAGAATTAGTTAATCTGTATGCGTTGTGGATGTCCTTAATACTTTCCTTTTATTTTAAGCATTAGTTTAAGTTTACTAAGGCTAGGGAGGAAGATAAGGTGGGCAATAACAGATAATCAGCACCATCTGTTTGGTGGCTGTTTTGTTTCTAGCTTAAATAGTTCACCCTATTTGTTTTAGCTCTCTAGTGTTTTGATCTGTGCAGAACTAAATCTTTCGTTTATTTCATTATTTCTAAAAGGCTTTAAATGGCTTTGGCCATTTTTTCTTATATACCATGGAAATTTCATTGGGCTCTATGGCCAAAGACATTGTGCAATACACTGATTTCCTATCTTTAAAATTAAGATCTTTTCTGTTTTAAATAATAAAAAAGATTTTCTACACAATTAAGTAAAGGCAATAGATAATATAACTTCTGTAAAATATTTATAGAACCAATTTTTGTTTATGTAAAACAGGTGGTCTTTTTTTTCTACTTTACCTTTATATAATGTTCTCTCTTAATTATCATTCTTGTATTTCTCAGTGGCATTTAATATGGCAAGATAGAATAACTGTCAATGTTTTAGTTGTTGCTAAGAACAAGGAAAAGCCAGAAGTAATTTCTCATGAAGCCTTTTCCTGACATGAGTATATGTTTATAGTTGAGAATGATATCTCAGGTAAGAATTATCAGTGTATATTTTTTCCAGTGTTATAGTAAATGGAAATTAGTAATTTGACATTAATTTTTAGGGGTTTTTGTTTTTGCTGTAGATATAATTTGGTTCTTGAGTATAGTTTATAGTATCTAAACCATTTTAAATTCCGTCTACTAACTGATTACTTCTATTTTTTAATAGTGAATTTATGGCAGAAGAAAGTAATGAAAAATTTTGGCAGTTTTTGGAAACTGTGCAAGAATTAGCAATTTATAAGCAAACAGGTAGGTGATGTGTAAAATTTAACTTGTAAGATTTGTATTTATGTACACATATTGTAATTTTTTTTTTTAATGGTAATGCTTAAGTGTGAATACTTCACTGGGTTAGTAAATCTAACATTAAATTTGAAAATATGTTTTAATAGATACCATTCTAAGCATCTGTTTCCAAATATAAGGTTTTAATACTTTATTATAAGACACCTCTTATAATTAGTCATGTTTGGGTATTGCATTCTCATCAAGAATAAATCAGAATTGTTAGCTGGGCATGGTGGTGTGCATCTGTAGTAGCAGCTACTTCGAAGGCCCAAGGCCAGTGAATTGCTTGAGCCCAGGAGTCAGAGACTAGCCTGGGCAGTATAGCAAGACCCTGTTTCTAAAAAAGAAAAATAAAAAAATAAATAAATTGGCCAGGTGTGGTGGCTTACACCTGTAATCCCAGCATTTTGCGAGGCTGAGGCGGAGGATCACTTGAGCCCAGGAGTTTGAGCTGTGTTCGTACCACTGCACTGCAACCTGAGTGACAGAGAGAGACCTTGTCTCCCTGCGCAAAAAATTGTTAAGATACAGTTATCTTTTTACCTAGAATTCTTTGAAATAATAATTTTGTGTCTAGTAATAGCACATTTTTTTCTTTTTTAAAAGTAGACTTAATTTGTTTTTAGAATAGTTAAAAGTTCATAGTAAAATTGGACAGAAAGTACAGATTTCCTATATGCCCCCTTCCCCTACACATAAATAGCCTCCCTTGTTACCAACATCCCTCACTAGTGTGGTACATGTATATCTGTTGATGAACCTATCTTGACAGATCCTTATTACCCAAGGTCCATAGTTTGCATTAGGGTTCACTCTTGTTGTTATACATTCTATGAGTTTGGACAAATGTATACTGACATGTATATTGTGTTTTGATTGGCAGAATACTTTGACTCTTAACCCATTAAAGAAACTTTTAATACTTACCCTCAGAAAGGTAATTAATATGCTCTCATTTCACTATCTGTAAAATAGTAATTTCTGTTTTTATATGTATATGAGAATTTATACCTATATATACATATATCTTCCTCAGAATTAAAAAGTGTTTATTGTTTTTCTTAGGGTAGGTCAGTAGATTAAAGGTATTGAAATGAGATTTTAACAGCAGAGGCTAAGGGGTTAATTATTGTAAAGAAAATTTTATTATTTTCCTATCTCTGCAGGGACTAGAATAGATGACATGAATTTGGAATCCCTTAAGAGTAAAATCTTTAGCCATTTAGATGTAGAGAGATCTTCTGTTGGTGATTAAAATAGTTTATTATTTTGTTCCTGAGTGTCAATGTAAGATAAACTATAGTTTCAGATGTTTTAAATGCTCATTTACTGAAGCCTGTTTGGCTCAGGTAGCCTTGAGGTTCAGTGATTTTGTGATTTCACAAAGTAGATTTTAAAAATAAAGAGATCAGACGTGCTTTTAATAACATTTTAAACTGAAATATTTCCAAAGCAAATAATTTTTCCTTTCAAAATTTTTTCCTGAAAAAATTATTTATATATAAGAAATGCTGGCGGTACTTTAGATGATGGGAATATAAAGATGAATAAATGTGATCTACATCCTCAGGACTTCATGATATAGTGAAGGAGACAGCAAAACAGTGATGTACACTATTAGGTGATAAGAGCTTTAATTGGGGTGTGCATAACATGAAAACACATAAAAGAGGAACCTAGTCAGTGTTTGAGAGAGAGCAAGACAGCATTTTCAGTGGTGAATGCTGGAGCTGAGTTTGAATGATGAGATTTAGTCAGGTAGTAGGGAGCACAAAACAAGTAGAAGAGACCGGGATGGAATGTGTGGAGGAACTCTCACCTAAAATCCTCAATATATCTGTCCCATATATGTTGTTCTCAGTACATGCTTTTTGGCCTTATTCAGTACTATTTTTTATTGGAGAAGCAATCTTAAAAATTACTCCTGTAAATTTCAAATTCATTTTAAGTTACTTATATCAGCATATTTTCTACCTAAATGAAATGATATACCTGGACAATCTGGTGGCAGATCATTAACAAGTTGGAATATAAGCTCAGGAGTACCTAAACTCTACATCAAGCGTATATTGAAGGAGGTCAGGTGTTTTCAGGGTTGAACCTAAATTGTATTAAAGTAAGAATTACTGATGGGGCACAGTGGCTCACACCGGTAATCCCAGCACTTTGGAAGGCTGAGGTGGGCAGATCACTTGAGGCCAGGAGTTCGAGATCAGCCTGGTCAACACTGTGAAACCCCGTCTCTACTGAAAATACAAAAATTAGCTGGGCGTGGTGGTGCAGGCCTGTAATCCAGCTACTTGGGAGGCTGAGGCACAAAACTCACTTGAACCCTGGAGGTGTAGGCTGCAGTGAGCCGAGATCACACCTCTGGACTGTAGCCTGGGCAACAGAGTGAGACTCTGACTCAAAAAAAAAAAAAAATTACTAACTCTTAAAATGTAATTCTGTTGGCTTTATTTGTAATGGCAGAGTCTAATGCATGTGGTAATATTATTGCTGACCTTGTTAAGTGTGGAAAAGAATGGTACAAATGAGAAATATATTAATGAACAGATTTTACTGAATTTGTTTTCAAGATATCTTAGAGGAAACATTTAATAATCCTCTGTTACTTGTAATAATTTAGGTTGTTGAATCTCCATGAGACCTTCTAAATACTCTTTACTAAATAATAAGTCTTGGTGATCCACCCGCCTAAAAAAATTGTAAATATTGAACATTTAACTTTTTGAATTCAAGTACTAGTTTTATACCATTTAATGCAATCACTTCATATTATATGCCAGCAAATTAAGACTTTTTAAGTGTTGAATTGCCTGTTTAAAAAAATTTATGTGGTTCTGCCAGACTTATGTATTTATTGATGCTTCAAGATTCAACTGGCATATTAGTTAACCTACGTAGTTTTGTAGGGTGAGAAATGTCATTCAATATTTATCTGATTTCAAAATCTCTGTTTATTTTTACTTCTTCACATGCTGCTCAGCGTATAACAATGTCATTTTCAAAGTCCTTGAAGATTTTAGTGGTTTTTACACAAATAAAGCTGTTTTTGTATTTTATTAATGGAAGAAATTTTCAAAAAATGTTAAGACTTTCTAACGTAGTTACTTTTACCCAAGAACCAGATTTGGGGGAAGAATGTAATTGGAGTTTGGATGTGCCACATTTGAAATGCGTGTGAAATATCAAAATAGAAGTGTATCGATAAGCTGATATATGAGTAGAGATCTCGATTAAAAAAAAATTCTAGGATAAAGGGTAGGATTTCAGAGTGATCAACATGAAAAATGGTAATTTAAGTTATAGGGAGAAGGTACAGAATGAGAATAAAATAGTGCCCAATGGCAGAACCCTGAGAACAGCAATGTTTAAGGGAATCTGATAAGAAGAACAGCACACAATAGAGACTAAGGAAGACTACCTCTAGTGGTAGCTGAAATCCTGTAAAAATATGAGATCATGAAAACCAGGAGAATATTAAGTTGTAAGTGATTGATGTTATCAAATACTGCACCTACTACTTTTAACAATAGAGAAATTATTAGTGCCTTTGGTGAGAACCATTTCACTGGTATAGTAATCAAGACTTCAGTAAGTTAAGATGTGAGTAGAGCTTTATATATCTCTTTGTTATTTGGTCATCTAATTTCTGAGCTTCTTGTCAAATTGTCACAATCAGCAAATAACCCAGTCTCCACCCCCAAAATGTCCCCTTCCCGTAGAGCTACGTGCTGTTAAATCTTTTAAGACCTTTGACTATGAAGGGAATAAGATGAGTCAGTAGCTGGCTGTGGAAGCTGCTGTTTATTTTTTTTTTAATAAGAATGATTTTTGAATATTAGGTGCCGGTAGTCAAAAATTGAGTAAAAACTGAGGTTAAAGATAAAGGCAGAGAATATTGAAGGGGTATTTTTAGTTGGTGAGCATGGATTTAGTTATTTAACAAATCAGCCAACATAGCCCAATGCATCCATTTCATAATAGAGATGATCTTGCTTGTTATATCTAAATTATAAAAGTTTACTTTCTATAAACTCCTGAATCCTACATTCACTATTACATAAGGGGCAACCTTGATGGTGACTTTGACAAAATTTGGTATCTGTTGTCAGGCACTACTCACATTTCTTTTGACTTTTCTCTGCTTTCATGGTTGACCAATCCTTTGACTGATGTAGTCATATTTTAGATGTTATTACATTAATTTTTATTTTCTTGCTGTCCTTGTAAGTATAATGTATTTTTAAGAATATTTTTTAAAATAATATTTATTTTCTATTTTGTTTTTACTGTTGAATGCGAATCTTATTTGCATTATTTTTTGATTCTTGGAGGAAAACTCACCGTTTCTCCCAAGTTCTGAGAAATCATCTATAGTTTGTTAAAGAAGTAAGAGTGAAAGAGCCAATGCTTATTCTCATATGTCAATTGTTTAAAGTTGCTGGATTAGGAAAATATTGTTTAGAATGAAGAAACTTATTTATAATATCTATTAAATATTAAAGAAATTTATTGAATGCCTATTTTGTGTGCCAGGTGTAGAAATGTACAGTTGAAAAACTATGATAGAAAAGATGCTTTCCTTCATGGTTTATAGCTTAATAAGAGGCACCAAATTTAAACAATTATACAAATACTTTTAAATGACTTTTTTTGTGAATTGATCTAGAGATGATATAGAGCTCACAATCAGACTTTATGCTGCAATTTCTCCAATTATTTCTTGGTTATATAAAGTTTGCTCTCTGGTTGATGCCTCATGAATAACTCTTGGAGAAATAGCCCTCGAGTTCTTCACGTACTTAATTGTTCATGTGTGAATTCTAAACTTCTGATTTTTAACTTTAGAGCCCCAGAGGTTTTTTTTTATTTTTGTTTTTTATTTAAACTAGAGAATGTTGCAATGCTGATCATTCTGTGTCTTTTTTGTTTTAGGGATGTAAGTTCATTACTCTTTTTAATTCTGGAAGGTTTTCTTGAATTATAGCTTTCTTTAATTGTTCTCTTCCATTTACTTGATTTTTCTGCCTTAGGGTCTACAAATATACACATATTAATCTACTTTGCCTGACTTCTGTGTTTGTCATTTACTCTCAAGTCATTTTTCCCTTCTCTCCTTTTTATTTGTTTCACTTTTATCACTTTTCCTCTGTGTATTCTGTTTCTCCTGCTCTGTTTTCCATGGTGTCTGTTTACTCTTGTGCTCCTTCTAATTTAGTTTGTGTTTTCTAGTATTATTTTCTTTCTAGTTCTTATTTGTATTCTTTCAGAAAACTTCTCGTATCTCCCTCTTTTTTTGGTCATCTCATTTCTGAGCTTTTTGTCAAGAGCTGTGAAGGGGCTGGAATTTTTACCCTGTTTGCAAGCTAAAAACTTAGCTTGCCACAGTTTCAGGAATCAGATGGACAACATAAGATTCTTGGATCAGAGCTGAAAGACTATAACTGACCAGAGGAAATCTCCTGAGTGATTCATAGCTTCTTTATATCAGCCAGGACCTATCGAACTAAACTCTGAGACTTTTTATTGTCATCTTTGAAAGGATCTAATATTGGCAAGATGGACTATAGGAGGAATTTAGTCGTAAGATGCCACTGAGACATTGTTTGGGAGATATTTTTGAACTTATTTCCCTTGGCCTATAACCCTTTCTTCTTCTCTTCATTAATAGGCAGCAAAATTAAGATGACTCATTACCTGATTGACTGTACAGTTTTGTCAGAATGTCCATTGTTACTTCTCAAGCACTCTCCTCAAATGCTATTAATTGGACCATAGGACTGGGCCTTTTATTCTCCAGAAATCCACGTATCTTGTCAGCATTCCATTTTGTTGTCAGATCTGTCAAGTACTGTGAAGGGTCTGAGATGTTACCCTATTTGCAAAGATGACAGATTAGTTTCATGGATGCTGACAGAAGACCTGAGACCCCTGATTCAGAGACAGAAGGCTTTATTTCATATAACAAAAGCAATAACCACAGTGTCCACATATTTGCACTGGTTGCCTGAGCCTCAGTTCCCAGAGGACAACTTGGAGGGCCAGGTAACACCTGTATCCTGAATGGGTTGTGGTAAAGAGAGGAACTGAGGGTCAAGGACCCAGCACTTTTGGAGCAAATAGTAAACATTGTCACAATCAGCAAACAACTCAGTCTCCCAGCCAACCCCAAAATGTCTCCTTCCGGTCAGAACATCCTTTTCCTCCTCTCGGAAAGAGAGTATCTGGTGTTGCAACCTGTTTTAACCACATTCTTCTTGTTATCCCTCTCACATCAGATATCCACAGGGAACTGCTCTTCATCTACCCCAACTCTGTTCTTTTGTGGGAGAAATGTCCGTCACTTGATAACCCAGTGCCAGGACGTAGAGGAGAATACATTATCGGAGAATGTCTAGAGGCCAGCCTCTGTGGATGCCTGTACCGAATGGACTCCAGAGCTGCCCTATTAGTACCTTACCATCTCTGGCTGGCCCTGGAATGCATTACAGTTTTCTGACACAATGCAGTCGGTGATTATACCTAGAGAAGAGTAGAGAAAGGAAAGGGGCACAGATAGTTCTTCCCACCCCTGCTTATCCCCATTAGTGCCACCAGGTCTTCTTCAGCTCTAAGCTGCACTTTTCTGCCTTCTCCCATTCAAGTGATCTCTGTCTCCCCAGGGGTGTTGGAGAATTTTAAATTAAATTCTAGGATCCCTCCTTCTCCTTTGTGTCTTTGAGATCTTTGAATAGGGTTTATAGTAGGCAACTTGTAGCTCAGGTTAGTTTGTTCAAGTTCCAGACAAGATGACATTTACTTTTGAAGACCTGGTTCAAATTTTGTCTCCTAAAAGTATTCTGGATACACTAATTATACTTGGCTATCGGCACTAAATCTCAGTAGAATTGATTCATACAGGTACTTTAAAATTCATTAACAATCATATTCTATAACTTTTCTGCTGTTCTTAATTTCCAACTTGTAGGTAGGACTTATATCTTATCCTTGTAATATAACCCCACAACTTTGGAGTAAGTTGGTCTGAAATGCTGGTGTTTCCAAATAGATTTTAATGGCAAGATTATTTTTACCTGGTCTCATGTTGATTACTTGGATATTACTGGAAGATCCAAAATGAAGTTGATTATAGAACTGAGATCTTGGTTTTTCCATTTTTCTCTAGCATTATCCATAACCAAACTTCAGGTATGATTATATGACATTAAGTTAGCTTTACAGTGGAAGATGTGCCAATGTGTAGTGTATAAAATACTAACATTATTTTCTTTTGACTTCTTTTTGTAGAATCAGATTATTCTTATTACAACTTAATCCTGAAGAAAGCTGGACAGTTTCTAGACAATTTACACATCAACCTCTTAAAGTTTGCTTTCTCTATAAGGGCATACTCCCCAGCTATTCAGATGTTTCAGCAGGTGTGTAAAAATATCCAAACTGTATTGGACAAAGAGGCATGCTAGCAATGTACATAGAGCTCTTTAATATGAACATCTTTAGTTCAAAATGATCTACAAGTTTATAGTTGGTTCCATAGCCTATCATTGATTATGTTATTATTGTTGTCATTTATTATAATGTAATTGAATATATTCTGTAATTTTTATAGTTATTTGGGATAAGGAAATTATGGGGACAAATCATTGAAATGAAGTATCATAAAAATTTTAATAGAATTTTTTCAATAACTTTGAAGCATGCCTTTCCTAGGATAAAGTTGATTTTATTAAAATATTTCTTAGATTCTGCATACATATAGATGTTTTTCACTTTAATTGGAGCAATAACTTAATAGTAGTTGATGAGTTACTTTAATCAAAGTAATGTGTGAGGGTTTTAAAATTGTTTTGTAATTATCAACTACTGTAGCTAAATATAATCTTTGAAATCTTAGATTGCAGCTGATGAGCCACCACCAGATGGTTGTAATGCATTTGTGGTTATCCATAAGAAGCACACCTGTAAAATTAATGAGATTAAAAAGCTGCTGAAGAAAGCTGCTTCAAGGTAAATTAATAATAGCCTATAATGAAAGAAGTGGTTATAAAGAGGACAGTTCAATAGCAGAAACTTCTTATAATAAAAAAATTTAATATTCTAAGACGTCGTATATTCAAGAATGTGATTTGTATTGAAAACCTTAATATATCTGAGAATGTTTTGTCTTGATTAGCTTTTGATTTTAGCATATAAATTGTGCCAAAATAACATAAAATATATGAAATGTTTCATATAAGCATAACTTGTTTTTTGAAATAAACATGCAAAACTATGAATGTATTTGGTTTATATCTCTTTAAATATAAACTGAATATATACCTGGGGAATAAGAAAGTAATCAAAACAATAGATGCGGTTGCTTCCTATATACAAAACTTTTTTTTTTTTGCTTTTTTGAAAGTAATTAAGAAATGGCAAATTAGAAGTAAATTATTAATTTATTAGTGATTTTTTAGAGTAATACTGCCAGTATATTTTTATTGCCTGATTATAATTTAAAAATAAAGTAGTTTCATTAATTTTGAAAGAGCTCTATTAAACAGTAATATATATTTATGCATATTAATACTTCTCACTTGTTAAACCATTTCTAACGTTTTCTTATACTTGTATTGATTTTCATATACAAAAGGCTTCTATTTTTATGTAGCCGAATTTTCCTGTGAATGTGACTTCTATATTGTTTTTATACTAACAGTTTTTCCCGAACCTGATTGGAAGATTTTACTAATTATTTCTGTAGCTTTCTTAAAGTTTTTCCTTTTATTTTACATTAAACTTTTAATCTATCTGTAATTTATTTTCATCAAAAGGTAGAATCCAGCCAGATTTTTTTCCTCAGGTAGCTAGTCAATTGTATTCATTATATTTATGTTATGGTCTATTTCGTAGCTCTTTGTTCTGCTCCATTATGTATTTCTTATAGTAGTGTCATACTGTTTTAATATTTGCTGCTTTATTATCCAGTTTCTGACAGAGGATTTCTTCTTCATTGTGGCTCTTTTTCCTGCAGAATGCCTTAGCTCCTTGTGTTTGTTGATGTTTTTAAATTAACATTGGAATCCTTTTCCTCCCCAAGCTCCCGTTCCCCAAAAGCCTTGTTAGAATTATGTTAAAAGTGTTGGTTAATTTAAGAAAAATTTACATCTGTGTTGTATTGAATCTCTTATCAGATAACATGGTATGTTTCTCTGTTCATACCTGCTTTTAAAACTTAAAGGCAGAAATAATTGCTTTATTTTATCAATTATTTTTTCATTGATTGAGATGGATACAAGGTTTTTCTCATTGGACATACTAATGTATTACAAGATACTTTGAAATATTGTACCTTCTTTTCAGTTCTGAGGAAAACTACTGGTTATTAATTGTGTGAGATTATCTTAATTTGCTTTTGAATTAGATTGCTTTCATTTTGTTTTCATGTTTCTGCTTTAATAAATGAATAACTGTACATGTATTGAAATTATTTGACATCTTTAATTTTTATCAATCATTGTACTTTCATATAGTGACTTAGGCAGCCATGTTATTCTTATTCTGAATGAGTTAATATAGGAATTATCTATTCCTTTATGGCATTATTAGACTCACTATAAAATTGTTAACACTAGTGTATATTTTTTCCTTTCCTAGTGCATCTTTTAAAGGAAATTTTGTAATGTTTAAAATTTATTGTCATTGATTTCTGATGTCAAATTTTAAAATTATAGAAACTAATGTACCTTGAAGGTTACAAAAGAAATTAACATCAAACTATTAGGAAAGTCAATCTGCCACGGGCCCTGTGAGTCCTTGCATGTTCTTTCTTGGTCTGACCAGCAAAAAATGCCAGGTCCTGACCACTCTTTACCTGGGCCATTTCTCAGGGTTGTGTTTGCAGTGAGCACCCTTGAGGAATGAGGTAATGTTTGCCTTTGGGATTGGGGGCAGGGAGCAAGCATGTTTTATTGCTTACTATAAAACAGTGCTTCCCCAAGCCCAGTGTTCCTTAATGGAAACATATGCCAACTCTGTAGGATCCATCTAAGTCCATATTTTGTCACCCCCCGTGGGACTTTGGGGGCAAGCATAATAATGCTTATACTGCTTGCTCTATGTCATGAGCAATAAAGTCGTTTGTCTTTGACCCAGGAGTCTTATGTCTTCTATCAGAACCCATAAAAGAATAAAAGGCTAACTTATTAGTTTGTAAGTCAGGTAAAATCATACCTTAGATTTTTGCAGTTCTTGATAGTTTTGGAGACTGCTATGGGTGGGATGTTGACTGACACATAGCTTCTGGAAGAGGAAGTTCCTAAGGGCCCATGGGTCAAGAAGAAAAAGGGTCAACACTTAACATTTCTTCCCACTGCCCGCCTCTTTCTCCCTGTGCTCTTGGTGGGTGATAGCAGTCTCCTGATTGTGTTGTAGTCCAATACATGTTCCTTGATCTGTGCTCCTAAGGAAAAGGCACTCAAATTTGTCTGATTTAATGGATTATTGTTTTGGCTCTGATTATATAACTGGTATTGGTATTTTACATGCTTACACTGTGAATGCTGTCAATGTTTGTGAAGCCCAGAGGGAAACTCTCATTCAGAGACTACCACACATAGACACTCCCAGGTGGCCCAGCAGAAACAAAGAATCAATCCCAGGAAGAGAAAGGACAATCACAACTTTATATAGACTTCATAGCTGCTGGACCACCCAGAGAGACTGTTTCCAAGTACAGTGGTGCCACCTGCCTGACTCAGCCACTTAGTACACACCCCTTTTTAAAATGAGCAGTTCTTAAGCTGCTGCTAAGCTCTTGTTGAAACTGAACGCCTGACCCATGGAGGCCTTGTGACTCTACCATATGACATTTACATTTTCACGTAGTTCAACTAGGAGTCAGTGTCTGGCAAGGTGAAAGGGACCCAACAAGCCTCTCTGCTCAAATGGAAATTATATATTCAAAAGCACAGCTTCTTGGCCCTAGCATGATACCAGGTATATGTGAAAAAGTGGCAGCTACTCTTTTGGGAGTGAACCCATTTCACTACCTGAAGTAAGGTCACTGGCTCAAAAGGGCGCTCAATTCACAGTGGTTTCCCTAAATGCCTGGGCCAGGCTGCTGGTATGTTTAACTAAGTTAACAGCTGGTGGGATCTTTGGACTGCCTCTGCTACCATTCCACCAGGCATAAGCCTTGTAAAACCAAAAGCCGAAGTGGTCACTCTACTCAGTGGGCAGAACTCAAGGCCGTCATCCTCTCCCTGAACAAAATCTGACCCCTTGATGAAATATAATACATTTATACTGACTCTTCTGCTGTTGCCAATGGCCTACCTGTCTGGTCTGCCACTTGGAAGACTACAGATGGGCAGATTAAAAATAGCACTCCTTGGGGCTTACACACTGCAAAAGTAATTTACACTTGCCCATCTGACAGTCTGGTGTACTCCTATAGATGTACATATTATAAACCCATTCCCTGATAAGTGTGAATAGAGACAAGCTGACTATGCCAAGACTGTGTGAAGCCCTGACTGCTCTTTACCATGGCCTTTTCTCAGGGTGTTTTCAGTAAGTGACTTTGAGGGATAAGTTAATGTTTCCCCATGGGACAAAGGACAGCTTACTTACTGCTTGTTATTAAATGATGGGTTTCCCACACTCAGTGTTCGTTAGATGTGATCCATACCCACTGCCTGTGTAGAATTCTTGTGGGTCCATCTTCTCCCTATGGGATGTGGGGCCATGGGGAACCCATGTAAACATACTAATGCTCATGTTGCTTGCTGTGCCACAAGTATCAAGTTCTTTGTTTCTGACTCAGAAGTTTCTGTCTGTTGCCATAATCCATGAAACAGTAAAAAGCTAACTTACTGGCTTGTAAGTAGGGTAAAACAATTCTGCAGCCTTACAGAAACATTCTCCCCGCCTCTCTCTGTATACAGGGTAAAGTTAATAATTTTTTTTTTCCTTTTGTGAACTTTAGGCATATACTCTTGGGTTTGTGACCTCTTATCAACATTGGTCAATGGTTTTTTCTTATTTAAGCATATAATTTGTTTTTACATAGGTTATTTATAGTAATACAAATATTTTAATTTTTTCCTCTCTGTAGGTATGTTTCTCCTTCCTAGATTTTCTTTAGTTTTCATTTTCTTTCAGTTTTTCCAGATTAGGTTTTTATCTTTTTCTAAAGAAATGACTGATAAATTTATTCTGCTTTTTAATTCTAACCTAATACGTTTTGCATTTATGTATTTTCTTCTGTCTGTGGTTGAGCTACACACTTGGTTTGTTTTTCTTTTTTTCAATTATAATATATTTAGGTCATCAAAGTTGCCTTTCTTTACTATGTGGTATTCTCATTGTCCCAATTTCTTAAAATTCTTCTTAATGGTAGTTTTATTTACTTGTTGAAAAGGGAGTACTGGGAGAAAGTTATACTCGTTTAGGGTGGTAATGATTGCTGTCACTTTCCCCCAGATATATAGCTCATATTTTATTTTGTTTTAATTTATTTTATTTTTCTGAGACAGAGTCTCGCTCTAGTGCCCAGGCTAGAGTGCAGTGGTACAGTCTCACTGCAACCTCTGCTTCCCAGGTTTGAGTTGTACTTCTGCCTCAGCCTCCTGAGTAGATGGGACTACAGGTGCAAACCACCATGCTCAGCTGATTTTTTGTATTTTTTGTAGAGACGGGGCCTTGCTGTGTTGCCCAGGCTGGACTCAAACTCCTGAGCTCAAGCAATCTGCCTGCCTCTGTCTCCCAGAGTGCTGGGATTACTGGCATGAGCTACCACTCTTGGCCTTCATTCACATTTTAATATTGTATCTATAAAGTTTCGGGGCAGATCCAGACCATAGATATTTTTGAACCATGGAGGTATGGGAGAGATGAAGAATCAGTTTACTCTTCTTTTTTTACTAGCACGTTCTTGTTTTAAGTGGTAAGGTTGACTGTCAGTTATGATTCTAAGTTGAACAGCATAGGTTTTATAGTAAGTAAACTTTACTCCCAATTTGTGATATAAAGTTATTGTTAGTTTGCAACTTCATTAAGAATTTTTCTCTTTCTGTGTCTTTGTAAATATTTTTGGAGATACTGTAAAATTTAGTGTCAGGGACTGCTCTCCAAATGCCACTTCAAATCAATATGACTGTCTTTTTTGTGGCTTTAAACTTTTGTCCCAAATGGAAAGCTGTATGTTTAAAGTTAAAAAAAAATCCTATATGGTCATTATAAAAGAGTTCATATACTTCAGAAAAATGAAAGTGGAAAGGGAAAATGGCCCATAATTCTGCTAACAGTTTAATATATATTATTTTTTAATGCATATATTTATATACAGATATATTTTAAAAAACATTTATTGTACTATAAAGGGTATCTTAGATCCTTCTCCCATTAAGTTATGTGTTCTTACATGTAAATAAGATTACTGGCATGTACCAATTTTATGTGTTAGGCTGTTTTTGTGTTACTATAAGGAAATACCTGAGGCTGGGTAATTTATTAAAAAAAGAGGTTTAGTTGGTTCATGGCTCTGCAAGCTGTACAAGCATAGCACTAACATCTGCTTGGCTTCTGGTGAGTGCCTCAGGAACCTTACAGCCATGATGGAAGGTGAAGCTGGAACAGGCATGTCACATAGTGAGAGCAGAAGCAAGAGAGTAAGGGAGGCCCCTGCGAATTGCATTTCAACATGAGATTTGGGGGGGACAAATACCCAAACCATATCATTCTATTCCTAGTCCCCAAAATCTCATGTCCTTCTCACATTGGAAATTACAATAATTTCTTCCCCATGTCTTAACTCATTCTGACATCAAGTCCAATGTCCTCAGTGCCATCTGAGACTCATCTGCTTCCACTTATAAGCCTGTAAAATCAAAACAAGTTATTTACTTCCGAGATACAGAGATGGTGCAGGCATTGGGTAAACATTCCTGTTACCAAAGGGAGAAATTGGCCAAAAGAAAAGGGTAACAGGCCCCATGCAAGTCTGAAACACAGTAAGGCAGGCACTAAATCTTAAAGCTGTCATGTAATCCTTGACTCCATGTCCCACATCCTGACGTACATCCTGGTGGGCTCCCTAGGCCTTGGGCAGCTCCAGCCCTCTAACTTTGCAGGATGCAATCCATGTGGCTGCTGTCATGGGTTGGGGTTGAGTACCTCTGGGTTTTCCAGCCAGAGTCTGCAAGCTACTGGTGAATCTACCATCCTTGGGTCTGAAGGGTTGCAGCCCCCCCTCCACTGGCTTCACTAGGCAGTATCCAGGTGGGGACTCTGTGTGGGGGTTCTAACCCCACATTTCCTCTATGCACTGCCCTAGTAGAATATCTGTGGGGGCCTGGCCTGTGTAGCAGGCTCCTGCCTGGGCACTAGGCTTTTCCATACATCCTCTTAAATCTAGGTGGAGGCCTCCAAACCTCCTTCATGCTTGCCTTCTGAGCATCTGCAGACGTGAGACCATCTATAAACTGCCAGGGCTTATGGCTTGTGCCCTCTGGAGCTGTGATGTGAGCTTTACCTCCACCCCTTTGAGCTGAGGGTGGAACTGGAGCAGCTGGATGCAAGTTGCAGCCTGCTGGCATGGCACAGGGCAGTGAGCATTCTTTCCTTTTAGGCATCAGGGCGTATGAGGAGAGGGGCTGCCTCATATAGCTCTGAAATACCTTCCAGGCCTTTTCTTCACTGTCTTGGCTGTCAGCTCCTGGCTCCCTTTTAGTCACACAAATCTCTCTAGCAAGTGGTTGCCCAATAGCCCACTTAGATTCTTCCCCTGAAAATGGGCTTTTTCTTTTCTGGCTAGGGCTGCGAAATTTTCAAACTTATGTTCTGTTTCCCTCTTAAATATGAATTCCAACTTAAAGCCATTTCTTTGTTCCTGCCTCTGAGCATACATTGTTAGAAGCAACCAGGCAACTTCTTGAACACTTTGATGCTTTGAAATTTCTTCCACCAAATATCTTAAGTCACCCTTTAAGTTCAAACTTCCACAGATCCCTAGGGCAGAAGCACAATGCAGCCAAGTTATTTGCTGAGGCATAACAAGGGTGACCTTTACTCCAGTTCCCAAAAACTTGACCTGCCATGTAGTAGATGCTGAAAAATATTGAGTGAATGATACCATAATGAAATGAATAAATAAGTTTGATTATTCCACTCCTTGGGGTAGATATATAGGTAGTTTACACTAAACAATATGTAATTGAACTTCCTTGTACATACATCTTTGCACCGTTACCTTGATTATTTTCTTAAATTTCTGGAACTGAAATCTCTAGGTAAGTACATGTATATTAAAATGTATACTCCAGAATTGTCTTCTGGTTTTACACTCTACTTCTAAAATTTTTACCAATGCTAATTTGTATTAATTCTCTTTAACACCTTAGTCAATTCAGTAAATGAAAATTGCTACTTTTAAATATAATTATTTAATTTTTAAAGATTGTTTTCCTCTTATCCAGCCATCCTCTGTAAGTATAATTTTTCTACCTATGATATATCCAAGCCGTTCCTGAATTAATCATAAAAGAAAAATTTGAAAATTATGTTGTCTATAGGTACAGGAAGGAAGGTGCTGTTGATCACAGACTCAGCAAATGGTAGAGAGCCCTTACCTTTGTGTGTAAAGTCTCTTCCGTTTCCTCTAATTTTTCCTTTTATATTCAACCTCAAGATTTATATGCTAGCATAGTTTTATTGGCAGCCTTTCTAGTTTTCAACAGTAGTCAATTCTTTGAAGGAATAATTTCTCAGACTTACATTAAAATTTAAGATTCCTTATATAAATTACTAAATGTACTTCTGTGATACTGATTTGATAAAATCAGATTTATAAAATGATAATCCTGCTGCTATATAAGTGACATTTGAGTTCCAAGGTTTCAGTTAAAATTTATGAGAATAATTTTAATACTTTCGTGCAAGAATCTCTTTCACTTCTCTTTTCAAATGTGAAGTATGATTTTGTATCCTTTTAGCATTTATTAATAGCATCTCATGAAGAAAGAGCAAATTCAATGTCTCTTGTTTTGCACATTCATGTCTCTTCATCTGTTACAGAGAAGATCAGTAATGAAGTGAAATTCTATTTGGGGCTAAGATTCTATTGATTTTATACTTCAACTATCTAAACATTGACAGTAGTATTTTAAAAATCACATCTTGAATAGCAGTAATCAAATTAAAGTAGATAAATGTGTGAATATTTTATACTTGAATGAAAAGTTTATTTAAAAAGTGGAAGGGTATACATACTGTACAAGCCAAACTATAAACTAATATAAGGATGCTTGAATTATATAATTTTCTAGATTTTTAATAACATTTCTATATTGATGTTGAGTAATATCACAAATTCTAAGCCAAATAACTGTGGAAATCTCTCAAATTATTCTGTTAGTCAATAAGATTGAATGCTTGAATGATTTTGATTTAGAATATGTTGAGTCAGTAAGTAGTTAAGCTAGAATTGAATCAAATTCTGCCTGATGTCAAAACCTAGCTTTTTTTCCACCAACATGCTGTAGGAATGTTACTCATACCCTTTTTTCTTCTGTCCTTAACATCTGTTATCCAAAGGTAGTAACTGACTGAAAGATTGTAGAGATCAGAATTCACTAAATACAAGGTTATTTCTCAACATCCTTGTTACTCTGAACTTCCTTATCTCTTGGTTTGCTTTCTACCTGTATAAATTGCCAAAACATATGGGCTTTGGAATTCCATAAACAGGAGTTGAAATTCTGGCTTTCCGTTTGATCTTTTCCGGAATAGTTAACTTATCTGAACCTCAGAAACTTAAAAGTTTCAGTGATGGTAGCTGTCTTAATTTTTTTGTGAAATAGAATTTACTAATAAGTATAAAGAACCTAGCACGGTGCCTGGCAAATAAGAAATCAGTTAAAGTCTGTTTCTTGTAATAGTGCTAGACCATAAGAGTCCTGGTTTCTTTGCTTATACTTGGGGATTTGATGAGTACTTGTTCATACTAAGTACGGATAATCTTTGAATAAGGTAGTACTTTTGCTTTGTTCCTTGAATATTTGTACCTTGTTTTCAGGAAATACAAGCTGTAATGAAAAATTATAACCTTCTAATAGAATAAAATATAAATTTTATTTCACTGAAAATTGTGTTGCCATTATATGTTATTGCTTAAAGATAATAAACCTTGTTGGGAAATAAAGTATTTTTAATATTAGATTTGGGTTAACCAAATTCTTTATTTCTTTTCTGTCATTTAGTTCAAGTTGTGTGTACAAAGTCATCACAGGAAATTTAAATTCTTTTTCTGTGATTATGTATATTATGAATTGTTTGATAAGCAGCAGTTATACAGAATTGATATGCCATCGACTTTCAATTCTTTCAAAACTTTGTGTTTTGCTTTTATCTTAGGACTAGACCTTATCTATTTAAAGGAGATCATAAATTTCCCACAAACAAAGAGAACTTACCAGTGGTGATTCTCTATGCCGAAATGGGTACTAGAACATTTAGTGCATTTCACAAAGTATTGTCTGCAAAAGCTCAAAATGAGGAAATTCTGTATGTTCTTCGCCATTATATTCAGGTATGTGCTTGTTTTTTCCAAGGTTACTTTTGGCTGTAGAAAAAAACAGTTATTATGATAATTTTCTTACTAGATTTAAATAGTAATTTTCACCAGAATAGTTATCTTGTTTTAACTTAACAAATATGACTTTCATGTGGGAAAATATGTTGGGATTCTGTCTCTTCTGGGGGTATGATGTCTATAACTCTTTGCCTTATATCTGGCACAAATTTAAAACTTGGATAAAAAACAAAAACATACTTCAATAATGTGTATAATATTTGCTAAGAATTTGCAATGAAGAAATCTAATTTACTCAGTATACTGATAATATATACAGTATTAGATCAAAGTACAAAGCATGGTGTTGGAGTACTGTTAACTCTTTCTTTTGAGACCTGACTACTTTTCATTCAGGCATCTGGTATGTGCTGTATTGTTCCCCATTCTGTTAGCTTCCCATTGCTATGACACTATCACATTTTTCTGTTTTAATGATTTCATAGCACTTATTACTATATCTCAAGTTTAACACTTTCAGCACACATACATGCACACACACACACACACACACACACACACACACACACACACGTGCGTATGAATACAATGGCCATTAGAGGAAGGACTTCGCTTTTTTACTACTGTCTTCCCAACATGGAGTACTTTAATTTGCATTTCCCAAATTAAGATTTATATACTAATATCTAATGTAATTAAAACCTTACGAATATATTTGTAAATTGCCTGTCCATAGCCTTTGCCTATTTTTGAATTGGATTCTTTTTTTTTCTCATTGGTTTTTAGGTGTTTTTAATATATTTTGAATACTAATCTTCCATACTTTGCAGCATCTTCTCCTAATGCATTTCTGGTCTGGTATTTTTTAAAAAATTGTTTATGACATCTTTTACAAATATTACTTGTGATATAGTCAGATTTACTCAACTTTACCTTAATGATTTCCTTTATTGATGATGTTATAAGGACATTCTCTTGTAAGAGCTGAAGTTCTATTTTTTGTTTTGGTTTTTAATCCATCTGGAATTTGAATATACTATGGGGTAGAGATATAATTCTGTTTTTTTCCATATGGAAAATTATTGGTCTTCACATACTTCATTGAACAGTCAAGTCTTTATTCTACTCCATCATATGCCAAATTTTTATATAGACATGTATGTATTTTTAGACTTTCCATTCTGTTGCAGTGATATGTATGTCTATTCTACACAAATATAACATTTTAATTGGTGTAGTTTAAAATATATTTTGATATCTGGTAGTACAGCTCTGCTTCTTAGTTTTTGTTTTTCTAAATACCTTGACTGTTCTTGCATGATATGTAGCCATGTTAATTTTAGAATTAGTTGGCCAGGTTCCATGAAACATGTTGTTGGGATTTCATATGGGAATGAATTGGACCTTTCTGATTAATTTTGAAGAGACTTTTTCTTCATATATATTGAGCTTTGCCTTCTGTGAACATATTTTTATTTCACAATCTAGTCAGATGTCTTTTTGGAAAGTATCATCTGTGATGTACAATGTTGGTTTTCAACAATCACACAGAGTCATCTGTCAGTCACCTTAGTACCATCACATTCACATACAGATTCTTGTAGGAACATATGTTTTCAATTTACTTGGATAAATGCCTGGAAGTTCTATTGCTGAGTTGTATGGTAAGTCAATGTTTAACTTCATAATAAACTATAGCAAACTGTCTCTCAAAGTGACTGTACAATTTTTCATTCCCCTTAGCCAGGAAAGATAATTTCGCTGCTCTAAGTCCTAACCACCATTTGTTAATGTCAGTTTTTTTATTATAGCTGTTCTAGGTACACAGTGGTATCTCACTGTGGTTTTAATTTGCATTTCTCTAATGACTAATGAAGTTGTCTGACTTTTCATAAGTTTCTTTTTGGTGAACTTTTTTTGTTGAGTTTTCAGAGTTCTTTATATGTTCTAGATATAAGTCCTTTATGAGATACATGATTTACAAACATATTCTACGAGTTTGTGAATTACCTTGTCATTCTCTTAATGTGTTTTGCAGAGGAAGAGTTTTTAATTTTGATTAAGTCCAGTTCATCATCTTTTTTTTATAGATTATATTTTTCATATTATACCTAAAAACTCATCACCAATCTCAAGGTCATGCAGATTTTATTCTAGGCATTTTATAGTTTTATGTTTACACATAGGTTTATGATCCATTTGAGTTAAGATTTGTACAACTTGTGAGATAGATGTTGAGATTTATTTTTCTGCATATGGATATCCAGTTGTTTCAACATTTGTTTAAAAGACTATCCTCCTCCATTGAGTTTCGTTTATCCACTTGTAAAATATAAATGACCCTATTTGTATGGGTCTATTTCTGGCTTTGCTTTTCTGTGCTATTAATCTATCTGTCTCTCCTAACATCAATACTACACTGCTTGATTACTCTAGCTTTATAGCCTTGAGATCAGGTTGTGTTAGTCTTCCAGCTTTGTTATTCTTTTTCAGAATTGTTTTAGCTAATCTAATTCCTTTGTCTCTTCCTGTGAACTTTCAAATCAGCTTGTCTGTATCTACAAAAAATCTTGCTGGCATTTTGATTGAGATTACAATCAACATATAAATTAAATTTGTGAGAGAACATCTTAAAAATATTCAGTCTTCCAGTTGATGAAAATTATATTTCTTGATTTATTTAGACAGCCTTTGATTTCTTTCATCAGTGTTTTTCTTCTTTTTCAACCTACATGCCATTTATCTTTTTTAACCTTAATGATTAGGACTTCTAGTCAGTGTTGAATGGGAAGTGGTGAGGGATGATATCCTTGCCTTTTTCCTGATTTGGGGAGAAAGCGTTTGGTCCTCCACTGTTAACTATTATATTAGAGGCAGGGTTTATTTTTAATTTTTTAAGTTCTGGGATACATGTGCAGGATGTGCAGGTTTGTTACATAGGCAAATGTGTGCCGTGGTGGTTTGCTGCACCTATCAACCTATCACCTAGGAATTAAGCCCAGCATGCACTGTGTAGTATTTTATGGTGCATGTGTACCACATTTTCTTTATCCAGTTTACTGTTGATGGGCATTCAGGTTGATTTCCATGTCTTTGCTTTGTGAAAAGTGTTGCAGTGAACATATGCATGCATGTGTGTTTATGGTGGAGCAATTTATATTCTTTTGGGTATATACCCAGTAATGGGATTGCTGGGTCGAATGGTAGTTCTATTTCAGGTTCTTTGAGGATTGCCATACTATTTTAAATGAACTGGTTTACAGTACCACCGGCAGTGTATGTGCATTCACTATTTTCTGCAGCCTCACCAGAATCTGTTATTTTTTGACTTTTTAATAGTAGCCATTCTGACTGATACAAGGTGGTATCTCATTGCGGTTTTGATTTGCATTTCTCTAATGATTAGTAATATTGAGCATATTTTCATATGCTTTTTGGCCACAGCATATGTCTTCTTTTGAAAAGTGTTCATGTCCTTTGCTCACTTTATTTATTTATTTATTTATTTATTTATTTTAGACAGAGTGTTGCTCTTTCACCAGGCTGGAGTGCAGTGGCGTGATCTCAGCTCACTGCAACCTCTGCCTCCTGGGTTCAAGCAATTCTCCTGCCTCAGCCTCCCAAGTAGCTGGGATTATGGGCATCCACCAACATACCCAGCTGCTTTTTGTATTTTTAGTGGAGACGGGATTTCACCATTTTGATCAGGATGGTCTCAATCTCTTGACCTCATGATCCACCCACCTCAGCCTCCCAAAGTGCTGGGATTATAGGCGTGAGCCACTGCGCCCAGCCTTTGCTCACTTTTTAATGAGGCCATTTATTTTTTGCTTGTAAATTTAAGTTCCTTGTAGATTCTGGATTTTAAACCTTTGTCAGAAACATAGTTTGCAAATATTTTCTCCTATTATGTAGGTTGCCTGTTTACTCTGTTGATAATTTCTTTTGCTGTGCAGAAGCTCTTTAGTTTAATTAGGTCCCATTTGTCAATTTTTGTTTTTGTTGCAATTGCTTTTGGTGTCTTCGTCATGAAATCTTTGTCAGGGACCATGTCCAGAATGGTATTTCCTAGTTTATCTTCTGAGGGTTTTTATAGTTTTATGCTTTACATCAAGTCTTTAATCCATTTTGAGTTGATTTTTTACATGGCATAATGAAGGAGCCCAGTTTCAGTCTTCTGCATATGGCTAGCCAGTTTTCCCAGCACCATTTATTGAACAGGGAGTTCTTTCCCCATTGCTTGCTTTTGTCAGCTTTGTCAGAGATCAGATGGCTGCAGGTGTGCGGCATTATTTCTGGGCGCTCTATTCTGTTCTATTGCTCTGCATGTCTGTTTTTATGCCAGTACCATGGTGTTTTGGTTACTGTAACCTTCAGCTTTGTTCTTTTTGCTTAGGTTTACCTTGACTATTTGGGCTCATTTTTGTTCCATATGAAATTTAAAATAGCTTTCTTTAATTCTGTGAAGAATGTCTTTGGTAGTTTGATGGGAATAGCCTTGAATCTGTAAATTGTTTTGACAGTGTGACTATTTTAACAATATTGAGTTTTCCAATCCGTGAGCCTGGAATGTTTTTCCATTTGTTTGTGTCATCTCTGATTTCCTTGAGCAGTGTTTTGTATTAATAATTCTCATTTTAGAGATTCACCTCCCTGGTTGGTTGTGGTCATTAGTATTTTATTTTTGTGGCAATTGTAAATGGGATTACATTCCTGATTTGGCTGTCAGTTTGGATGTTGTTTCTGTATAAAAATGCTAGTGATTTTTGTACATTGATTTTGTATCCTGAAACTTTGCTGAAGTTGTTTATCAGATCAAGGAGCTTTTGTGCAGACTATGGGATTGTCTAGATACAGAATCATGTTGTCTGCAAACAGGTATAGTTTGTTTGCTTCCTCTTTTCCTATTTGGATGCCTTTTATTTCTTTCTGTTGCCTGGTTGCTCTGGCCAGGACTTTCAGGACTATGTTGAATAGGAGTAGTGATAAAGGGTATGTTTAAATCCCTTATGTATTCTGATTATTAATTGCTTGTCAGATGGATATTAGTTAAATATTTTCTCCTATTCTGTGGATTGACGCTTCACTGTGTTGATTATTTACTTTGCTGTATAGAAGATTTTTAGCTTGATGTTAACTCCACTTGTCTATTTTAATTGTGTTGCCTGTGCTTTTGAAGTCTCACACAGAAAAGTTTTGCCCAGACCGATGTCCTGGAGCATTTCTCCAATATTTTCCTCTAGTCATTTCATAGTTTTGGGTCTTATATTTAAGTCTTTAATCTATTTTGATTTGATATTTGTGTATGGTGAGAGATAGTGGTCTGGTTTCATTCTTCATTATGGTTGTTCAGTTTTCATATTGAAAAGACTGTCCTTTCCCCAATGAATGATTTTGGCATGTTTGTCGAAAATGAGTTGGTTCCAAATGAGTTGCTTCCAGTTGTGTAGATTTACATCTGGGTTCTCTATTCTGTTACATTGGTGCCTTTGTCTGAATACGAATTCTTCTAATCCATGAACATGGAATATCTTTCCATTTTTTTGGTGTTCTCTTCGATTCCTTTCATCAGTGTTGTAGTTTCCTTTGTATTAATATAGGTCTTTCACTTCTTTGGTTAAATTAATTTCTAGATATTTCATATTTGTAACTATTGTAACATTTTCAGAATGTTGTTTGCTGTTGGTGTATATAAATAGTAGTGAATTTTGTATATTGATTTTATATCTTGCAACTTTGCTGAATTCATTTATTGGTTGAAACAGTTGTTTGGTGGAGTCTTTAGGTTTTTCTAATATAAGATCATATTGTTTGCAAACAAGGGTAATTTGACTTCTTCCTTTCCAATTTGGATGCTCTTTATTTATTTCTCTTACCTTATTACCCTGCCTAAGGCTTCTAGTATTATGTTGAATAAAAATAGTGAAAGGGGGCATTCTTGTCTTGTTCTCCAGATCTTTGAGGAATGGCTTTCAATTATTCACTGTTTCCATATGATTTTAGCTGTGGATTTGTCATATATGGCCTTAATTATTTTGAGTATGTTCCCTCTATACATAGTTTGTTGTGGGGGGTTGGGGCTTGTCAGAAAGAGATATTGAATTTCATCAAATGCCTTTTCAGCATATATTTAAATTATATGGTTTTTGTGTTCTTGGTTCTTTTAATATGGTTTTATTGATTTGTGTATGTTGATTTGTGTATATTGAACTATCCTCTATCCCTGGGATGCATGATCTTTTTAAGGTGTTGTTGAATTCATTTTGCTAATATGTTGTTGAGGATTTTTACATCTGTGTTTATTGGTGATATTGGCATATAGTTTTTTTTTTTTCATTGTATCCTTGTCTTGTTTTGGTATCAAGGTAATGCTGGCCTTCTAGAATGAATTTGGAGGTGTTCTCTCCTCTTCAAGTTACAGAGCAGAGTTAGAGTTTCCAAGACTGGGGACGGCAGTCCTGCCTTTCCTCTTTGTCTTTGTCCTCAGGCATATTTCTCCCTTTAGGCACTCATGATGTTTCCCATGGGGCAGGGACAGGTCTCCTTGCAGAGATCCCCACAATAGTGGGGAAGCTGATGTTGACCTGAATCTCATTTTTTCTAGTGTAGAAACCTAGGAGTCAGGGAAATTTTTCATGTAGTTGTGCTGGGCAGATTGTGGGGAGAGGCATCATAGATATGGAAGTCCAACTTTCTTACTGTCTGCTCAGAGTTTTTTCACTTCTCTGGAAAAGCTCTAGAAACTGTCTCATACTCATTTGAGTTCTGGGATATTGCTGGTGACTATCTTGCCACTGTATATTTGTTTATTTTCTATGGTTGGGAGCGAAACCTGCTTGCTTCACTGTCATTTTGGAACCTATGGACCGGAGATCCATGCATTATTTAGAAGTGTTACCTTACAAATATTTGGTGACATTCCACTTTTTGTTGTTGTTATTGTTATTGATTTCTAGTTTACTTTTGTTATGGTCTGAGATTATACTTTGTATAATTTTTAAAAATGTGTTAAGTTTTGTTTTATGGCTCAGAATATGATTTATTTTCATGGATGTTCCATGTTCACTTGAAAGGAATGAGTATTCTGTTGTTGGGTAGAATGTTTTCTAAACATTAATTAGGTAATGTTGGCTCATAGATTATCTATATCCTTATTGACTTTCTGCTTATTTGTTCTATCAGTTGCCTTAAGAGGAATGCTAATATCTCCAGCTATGAATGTAGACTTGCCTGTGTTTCCTTTTAGATCTGTCAGTTTTGTCTCATATGTTTCAAAGTTTTGTATTAATGCTTACATATTAGCATTGTATGTCATTATAGAATTGAGCCCTTTATCATTATGTAATTTACCTCTTTGTTTGAGAAGTATCTCTCTCTGTTGCCCAGAATGGAGTGCTGTGGTACGATCATAGTTCACTGCTGCCTTGAACTCTTGGGCTCAAGTGATCTCCCACTTTAGCCTCCCAAGAAGTTAGGACCACAGGTACGCACCACCACACCCAGCTTTTTAATTTTTGTAGAGACAAGGTCTTGCTATGTTGCCCTGGCTGGTCTCAAACTCCTGGCCTCAAGTGATCCTTTCACTTTGGCCTCCCAGAGTGTTGGGATTACTGGCATGAGCCACCATACCCAGCCTAATTTACCATTTTGTCTCTGATATTATTTTCTGTTCTGAAGTTTATTTTGTCTGCAATTAATATATCTATTCCTACTTTGTTTTGATTAATGTTTGCATGATACGTTTTTGTCTTTTTTTTTGTTTTAACTTTTAACCTATCTATATCTTTTTATGTAAGTGGGTTTTTATAGGCAGCATATAATTGGATCTTGCTTTTTTAACCTAATCTGACAATCTCTACTTTTAACCCATGAGTTAGGACATTCATATTTAAAGTGATTTGATATTGTTGGTTTAACAATCTGTCACCTTGCTGTTTCTGTTGATTCCATTTGTGCTTTATTTCTGTGTAATATGTCTTTCTCTAGCTGTCTGTATTTTCTCTTTGTCTTTGGTTTCAGGCATTTGAATATGAGATTTGTAGGTATTTATCCTGTTAGATGTTCTCCAAGTTTTTTGAATGTGTAGATGGGTGTCGTTCACTGATTTTGGAAAATTCTTGACCGATGTTTTTCATTGATCATTGCCACTCCTATTTCCACTCTCTTCCTCCTTTTGGGATTCTGATTATGTCTACGTTACAACGTGTGGTACTGTCCCACAGCTCCTCTGCTCAGTTTCTTCTTGTTGTTTGCTTTTTGGATTTTTTCCTTTCTTTCTCTACTACTTTTTCTTCTTAAATTCAATTTGAATAATTTCTATTGACCTGCCTTGTACTTAACCAATTTTTTTTTTTTTTTTTTTTTTTTTTTGAGACAGAGTCTCGCTCTGTCACCCAGGCTTGAGTCTAGTGATGCGATCTCAGCTCACTGCAGTCTCCACCTCCTGGGTTCAAGCAATTCTCTTGCCTCAGCCCCCAAGTAGCTGGGATTACAGGCACACACCACCATACCTGGCTAGTTTTTGTATTTTTAGTAGAGACATGGTTTCTCCATGTTGGTCAGGCTGGTCTTGAACTCCTGACCTCAGGCGATCCATCGCCTCAGACTCCGATAGTTCTGGGATTACAGGTGTGAGCCACTGCGCTCAGCCAGCCAATTCTTTCTTTGGCTATATCAAGTTTACCTGTGACTCTGTTGAAGGCCTTCTTTATTTCTGTTACTGTGCTCTTAATTTCTATCATTGCCATTTGGCTCCTTCTTACAGTTTTAATATGTGTGATGAATTTGCCTCTCTGATCATTCATATATTCTACTTTTTTCATTAGAGCATTTAACATGTTAATCATTATTTTAAATACCCTCCTGAAAGTTTCAGCCTCTTTTTTACATCTGATTTTGAAATTGTTGATTTGTCTCTTCAGGCTTTTGTTCCGTTAACTTTTTGGATATCGTGTGATTGTTGTTGATGAAAGCTGAACATTTTGTGTAGGAGCCTTGACCCTGCCTTTAGTGTAGGCCATGCCTTTCATGTCTGCAGGATTGAGCTGTTCTGGTCAGGAGTTGGGTTGGGTTTCACGTTTGTTGTCCACTTGACTTTAGGTCTCCCACTTAGATTTGGATCTTCCCTTTGCACAGCTCCCCAGAGAGAATGTGTTTCTTACAGCTTTCCCACCTCTATTTCAGTGTTATCTTTACTCAACCCTTGTTAGATTGGCCTTGAGGTGAAGGTGAGGGGGCAGGTAAGGAAGGGGATATTCTCTGATGTTCTAATTAAGTTTCTTTTCTAGGCAGACTGTAAATTTGGGCCTCCAGGTTTCTGATCCTCTCTCAGAATGTGGGGCCTGGCAGGTATTCCTGTCCCTCCTTCAGGCTAAGGCTTTCATCTATTCCATTTCTTCTGTCTGCAGTGGGCTTCCACCAGTGCACTATATAGCTACAATTTTGTCGCCCTTGCCTCTGAAGATTAAGGCTTTGGTTTTGTAGGAGAGATAGGTCTGAAGTGGATTTCAGCAGTGATTTTCTTTCCTCTCTCTCTGTCAGCATTAGAGTAGAAGCTTTCTCAGGACCTCCCCCAGTCTTCCCTGTGCTAGAGGGTTTCAGCCTTGCTATGTCTGGAGCTGCCAGCTTCACACTCTCATGTTAGCCTACATTTAGCCTTTAGCAAGCTATATAGATTTCAGCTAAATATCTTTACCAGCTTCACTAGCATTTGGTGGTATCTGTCCTAGGTATTCAAATGTTCACCTTCCCATAGGCGCCTTTTTCTTCTGTTATCATTCTCATTCCATCTGCTTTATTTTTTCTTCAGAAAATTTTCTAATACAAAAGCCTAAAAATAATAAACATTTTTGTATATACTACCCAGAATTGACAGCTAACATTTTATCTTTTCTTCAAGTTTATTTTTTAATTAATAAAACTTTAAAAATAAAGTTGAAGGTTATTTTGTTTTCCGTTGTCAGTCTCATTCTCTACCCCAACACCAATTGGAGTGTTCTTTTAAATAATAAAGTGTTCTCACTCCTAGAGATCTTGCTTCATTAGATCTGGCATATTGGTTGGGAATATATAGCATATGCTTCTGAGACCCTCTGGTATCTGTCCACTGAAGAAGGAGAAAGATGAGACATTTTAGTTCCAAGAGAGAGGAGGTCATAACTAGGTGGCTCTTAATAAGGATGTAATGCTTATAAAATTATTTTTCCTTGTTTTGAAATATACAATAAATTATTAACTATAGTCACTCGATTGTGCTGCTGAACACTAGATGTTATTCTTCCTAACTATATTTTTATACCTATTAGCCATCCCCTCTGAATCCCCACATCTCCACTACTTTTTCCGTCTTCTGGTAACCATCATTCTAGTCTCTGTCTCCATGACTTCAATGGAATGTTCCTAACACAAATAAATGATAAAATGTTTGAGGTGATAGATATCCCAAATACCCTGATTTGATCATTACATTTTGTATGTTTGTATCAAATTATAACATATACCCCATAAATATATGCAGCTTTTCTGTATCCATAATAATTAAAAATAAAAAATTTAAAAAAATTTTTTTTTCCTAGAGTTGCTTTGATTCCATAGCTTTGCTGCTTACATGGGGAATCCAAAATTTAAGTTTCTTAGGGCTGATTGAAGCTACCTTATAACTTCTCAAAGCAGTAATATATGACTGCAGAGGATGAAAAACTCTAAGTTACTACTATTTTTGAAGAAACTAGGTATTCTTTGAATTAGAAATTTGTTAGGGTGATCTGTCATCTCTTCCTTCTTTCTTTCCTGCATGCACATTTATTAGATGCTATGTCTGTGTCTGCACTGCTTTGTAACAAATCTTCTCAAAATTTAGTGGCTTAAGGCAGTATTGACTTACCATTTCTCTTTATTCTGTAGGTTGACAGTTGGGGCACTTTTTCTGCTGGTATTGTTCATACTGTGGGGGTCATTCAGTACTAGATTAGAGCTTGAGGATTCGAGTTATTCTGACAGACCTGTATAGCAGTTCAGGCTGATAACTGGGGTTTCTTGGTTCTTTTCTACATGGCCTTTCATCTTCCAAGAGTTAGACTATGATTCTTCACATCATAATGGCTTAGGGTTCCAGAAAGAAAAGAGTAGAACTTGCAATATCTCTTAAGCCCTATGCCCAAGAACTCATGCGATGATACTTCTGCCACGTTATATTAGTCTAAGCAAGTCACAAGGCTAGCCAGATTCAAAAGAATGGAAAAATAGACTCAGTTTCCTGGTGAGAAGTGGCAAGGTCACATTGCAAATGAGTCTGGACATGGGAAGGAGTTACTCACTTGTGGCCTTTTTAATAATCTTCCACAAATGCCTATAAGTTGGGCACCATGCTTAGTTCTAGTGATAGAAGATAAGTAGCTTATTTCAGTATCTTAATTTTGTTTTATATATTTGATAATTTGTGATGCAAGTTCACTTTGCACTGGTATTAATCCCATGGGAGGACTGTAAAACACCTTGCCAATACTGTGTTCCAGTATCAATCCGCTGGCATGAGTGTGGTGAGACAGAACACTCACACAACAAGTTTAGGGAAGCAATTTTATTGCTCACAGATACGCAGCAAGTGACAGTAGACACCTAAGGATTCATGGCAAGCTCATCCCCCAAAGCTTAGGATAGCTGCCTAGGAGGATGGAATCTCATGTGCACATCCTTCATGTTGCACCACGGCTGAGGAACTCTGAAAGCCTGCTCTGCCCTGGGTTTTATACCTAGGAGCAACTTGATGAGCTGTGCTAAAGCATTGCAAGACATCCTGTTCTAGGAGCAATAGGAACAGATCTTGGCCTTACTGGCAATTCCTTCATATTTCTTGCATTTCCAGCACATCATTCTACAGTTACTCTGAGATTTACAAGTGAGAAAGCAAGGAAGAGCTGGGTTGCCAAGATCTTTCGGGGACTTGGCCTACAATAACATCATATAAAATGTATTTTTTTCCCCTCAGTGTTCTTCACATTCTCAATTTTAATTGTTCATTGTATAATTTTGAGTGAGTTATTGCTATTTAGTAGAAGTGGAAAATCTTCAATATTCTTGAGTGTGTTGGCATATAGATATTTGCATAGTCTACATAAAGATTATCTGTAAAGTGAGATATAAAGTGTGGGTGTGTGTACAATTCGTAAATGATTACATATTTAAGTCATTAATTTCATAAATATTTGGATGCCTCTGTGCCAGGCATTGGTTCATGTAGCGGTGAATAAGAGAGAAACATTCCTTTTTCTCAGAGAACTTCAATTTTTGCGGCAAGAGATGTAAAACAGATTTATGTTAGTGAAGAAAGTGTTTTCAGAAAAACAAATATAGAAGAAGAGGATAGAGAGTCATGGGTCTAAAGTGTGCACTCTAAACATTTTACATTGTCTAATTATCTTGTACCAATAATTCTCAATTTTTCCCAACTGAGTTTGCTAGAAGGATGGATACATTCCCATCAATAACAGTAGCACCTTAAGGCTATGATTCTCTATCAGGTAAGGCAGAGATGACAGGCAAATGAGAATAGGAGTGGGAGTGGGAGATACAAGTACAGTTTACCCTTAAGCTTGTGTGAGTTAGAGATACTGACCCCTCATGTTGTTAAAAAATATATGTATAACTTTGGACTCCACTAAAACTTAAGTACTAATAGCCTACTGTTGACTGGATGCCTTACTGATAAACAGTCAATTAACACATATTTTTCATGTCACATGTATTATATTCTGTATTTCTTACAACAGAGTAAGCTAGATACGTAATGTTATTAAGAAAGTCATAAGGAAGAGAAAAAATATTTTTCATTAAATAGAAGTGGATCATCATAAAGGTCTTTATCCTCATAGTCATGTTGAGTAGGCTGAGGAGGAAATGGAAGAGGAGAGGCTGGACTTGCTGTTTCAGGTGGCAAGGTGGGAGGAAATCTATGTATAAGTAAACCTGTGCAATTTAAGCCCTTGTTGTTGTTAATTGTCTGTTTGTCTTTTTTAAATGTTCTCCCAAGTGATTCTAATGTGCTGCTGGGGAGCTATGCCCATCTGTTGAGAATCTATCTCAAGTTATTCTTTAGAGAATGTGACCATTAAGTATGCTTCTGTGAGATCATATTAACTATTAAATTATAGCCTTATATTTAATGAATGACATCTTTTATGTTCAAAATAGCTATAATGTAAATCTAGTGAACATGTAATTCTAATAAAAATAGACATATTTATGCTACATTTTTAACATGCCTTTTTGTGGGGGAAAAAATAAATAGAAAAACAAAGATTTTTTTTAACCTGTTGAATTGGTAGTTTGGTTTGCAAATCCAAACTTACTAAACTACAAAACTACAATTCAAATTTTATATCAACACATTTTCAAATGAGGAAAGTAAGTATGAATTTAGGAAACATTTTTATTACTGAGGAGCTAGTAACTTTCCAGAACTAATAATGGAAATTCACTGTATGAAACTGAATTTCTTTTATGAACTGTAACAAGATATGTGGCCTCATAGTTTCGATTCACTTAGCCACCAACTGATTGGTCTTTTGACTAGAAATTCAAAATATAGTTTTAAATTGAGCTGTTATGAAACTGAAAAAGCTAAACAAATTTTCAACTTTGTCAGATTACTGTAATTATAAACAACCCAATTTCTACATGCTATCTTTCATATAATGTGGGCCTGACAAATTAGCAAATTAAATTTTAGTGTGTGCAGCAATGTTAAGTACTTGTCTGAATATCTGAAGCTAACTTTTACATATTCTTATTTGCAAATAGAACAGGCCAAAGAACAGTCACTCTGCCATATGCATATCATTAAGGCTTGGTAGAAAGTTTCGGGAGGAAAGAAGAGAATACAAAGAATAACCCATTACTAAAGTTCTCCTTCCCTCCAATCTCTACCTTTTCTTCTATCATGCAAAACTGTCCCTGTGCAAACCTGAATTAAGCAAAGACACATGGCATCTTCCAGGGAGTTTGCTGAGCTCTAGGTTAAAGTGGTTTTCTAACCCGTTGAGATATGCCAAATGATAATGGCTGCAGTACCACCAACAAGAATTTCAGTCTGGAAGCTGGAACAACTTTAAAACTATTCTGTGTATTCATCCAGGTTGCTTCCTTTTGAATAAAATATGGTGACTTCTCTTGCCTGATGAGGTAATCTCTAGGCGTACATTTAGTATTTGCCCTCTAGAAAGAATAAAATTAAAGGTACTAAAATTCTGATCATAAACATTTCAGACAACTCCGTTTTAGTGAACTGTAGCCCCTTATTGCAAGAGCAGATATTAGTTTGTGGCATTTGGTATATTTTAATCATTGAAAAATAAAGAAAACTGTAATCCGGTATTTCACGACGCTAACTTTTTTTTGTCTCGTTTGCTACTACTTACCAGTATTTGCTTTTGGCAGCACTCTAGTTGTCCTACATCTAGACAACCAGCAAGTGAAGAGCATTTTCAGTTTAGCAAATCTTTTGGGGGTCCCCAAAAAGGAGAACAGTTTTGTTGAAACTTGTCTGTAATTGGTCCTCTGTTAATTAACTCATTGAAGACATGGTATAACAGAAAAAGATCAGATACTTTTTATCTTAATTGTAAAAATTAAAAAGTAATTGAAGCAGTAGTCATGACAGAGTTTTTACAGAGTAGTCGTTAACCAAATTCTAGTTCCTCGATAGACTAGAGACAGTGTAAACAACCACCAAATTTTTCACAGTGATTAGAAACCTTCAATATTAGTAATTTACCCTTATGTCCAAATACATCATGGTACTGACTTTAAAACAAGATGTTTGACTAACTGCTTTCTCTTTTTATAAAATAAATGTGTTTGAACAGAAACCAAGCTCACGGAAAATGTACTTATCTGGGTATGGTGTGGAGCTAGCAATTAAGAGTACAGAATACAAAGCATTGGATGATACCCAAGTTACAAGTAAGTTCTCTATCTCATACTTGAGTAGAATGAAAAGTTGGAGGCTTTTACATACTTTAGTTTTTTAAAAATTTAATGAGTATAATCCTACATATGTTCATTTGAGGCTAGAGATGGGGTGGACATGTTCTTCATTAAAATTTGGAATTTTAAGCTGAAAGAAATGTATTTAATATTATTCGTTATCAAAATTTCTTTTAAAATATGAAATTGTATGTTATTTTGCTTATACCCGATGGGTTCCCAACCATTTCAGCACCATATAACAATTGATAGTATATGTAAGGTAAACTGTGGCAATAGATAAGGCTGATTATTGCTAGAGGTGAGTGGCATAGGCATTTGGGTCTCGCCCATGTAAGGAAGTTTTGTCTGAAATGTTTATTTGTAATGAAATTAGGATGGCAGTTTGTTTTTTCTTTCCTGAAGCAGGATGAGAGAGGCCTATGAATTGTTTAGATGAGGTAGATTCATTAGATTTGTGATCTACCAGCCAGTATCTATCTGTATTCTCTGAACTAAATGCATACTCTAGATGAAGAGACTCTGGAGACTTAAATAAACTAAACGAGTTCTCGGAACACTTATGGAAGTCTTTTATTACCTGGTTCATGTCAGATTTATTTATGCCTGATTCTTGGTTAAGAGTTTTACGTTTATTCTTTTATATGCACTCAGATGAGACTCCTGCTTCAACTTTGTTTTTTCATAGAGAGGCCCTGCCTTGATCACAGACTTCTCTCTGGCTCCTTCTACTGAATGTGCTTCAAATAAAGATCTGTATTACTGTAATTTAAATATTTTTGGTTAAAGAGTTACTGAAAAAGTGTAGTAAAAATAATACTCTGATTTTATGTATTTCTGTATAGCTTGTGTATAGTTTTATAATGCTTTATAATTTACTCTCTTGTAATCATCATAGTAATTTAAGGCATTTTTAGTTATTCTTGCACTTATAGAATTTTCTTTAAAAAGTCACATGTGTATCATCTGTATTATTATGTACTGCATTCTGTCATCAACCTTTTACACACACTTGGAATATGTCTTTGTCAATTCTAGTTGCCACTCCTTAGAGCAGTTCTCTTTTTTTCTCTTTGTATACATGTGTCAGACCTTTAACTAGCCATCTCTCTGATCTTTGGTCTTCAGTGCCCTCAATCTCAGCACCCCTCAAAACAGATTGATCAATCTGATCTCCACGGTACTTTCCAAATGAACTTTTGATGTTGAAAATCTGTGATTCCACTGGTTAAATCCTTTGGTGGCTCCCTATAACCTCTCTCAAAAATTCAGAACATAGCAAACAAAGCTTTTCACAGTCTGATTGCTTTCTGCCTTTTTACTGTCCTTCAGCCCTCTCTCAATTTGTGTCCTCTTGCCTGAGACACTAAACTACTTACTATTTAGAATAATTTTCTGTTCCCTGGATGTTTTTATGCATGGGCTCCATGAGAAGTCTTTACGACCTCTCCTGCATTCATCCCTTAGCATATGCTATTCCTTCTGCCTACCACTGTCTTCGCTTCTTTTATTTCCTCTAAAGACCTCACATCTTTTTCTTTTTTTTCCGTAAGATGGAATCATTGCTCTGTCGCCCAGGCTGGAGTGCAGTGGTGCGATCTCAGCTCACTGCAACCTCTGCCTCCTGGATTGAAGCAATTCTCTTGTCTCAGCCTCCCGAGTACCTGGGATTATAGGCACCTGCCACCACACCCAGCTAATTTTTGTATTTTTAGTAGAGATGGGGTTTTCACCATGTTGGCCAGGCTGGTCTTTAACTCCTGACCTTGTGATTCACCCACCTCAGCCTCTCAAAGTGCTGGGATTACAGGCATGAGCCACCACACCCGGCCAGGCTTCGTATCTTTTAAGATTCAAATATATCAGTCCGTGCCTCTGAGACGGCTGCCTATCTTGCCGCTCTGTTAGAGAATGCGCTGCTTTTTTCTATATCCCATATCTTTCTTTGCCTTCTTTTAGAAAAGTTCATGGTCTGTATCTTTTGTGTGTCTGTTGTTCTTGGTGTCTATCCTGTCATAGACACCTCATAGCAGTCAATAAATGTTTGCCCAATGAATGAATGAACAAACAAGAGGAAAAGGATGACTAGATGAAAGTACCCAGGGTACTCTGATAGAGAGCCACCCCACACACTGTAAGAGGTCACAGTCCTTGTAATCCTAAAGTACCTGTCACATATTCCACCAACCAGACTGTACAGTATAATTATTTGGTATGTAAGAGAAAAGGGAAATGACTATAAAATATTATATCTTTATTCTTTGAGTCCATGAGTTTTGGTGTCTTTCTAAATATTCCTTGATTAAAGGTGTTGGAAATATGCAGGAACTTATATTTAAACTTAGAGTTTGGACCTCCTGCCTCACTTAAAAGCTAAACCCAGCATTTGTTACAGGCCTTTTGGCTTATTTCTGATTATAAAATAGAACTTGACTATTAACTAATCTATAAAGCACTTTATTATAGTTGCTAAGTATTTAATCAAGCATGTTCAAAAAGACAGCTCACACTCAGGAATGTTAGCCTGTACATATGCATATATATGTATTAATCTGGTTCATGA
This sequence comes from Macaca mulatta, assembly GCF_049350105.2. Taxonomy (NCBI): domain Eukaryota; kingdom Metazoa; phylum Chordata; class Mammalia; order Primates; family Cercopithecidae; genus Macaca; species Macaca mulatta. The sequence goes on along the minus strand of NC_133422.1, from coordinate 90,726,043 downwards.
AGGTAAAACAAATAGAATTTCATTTCATTGTGAGTTTTTTTTTTTTTTTTTTTTTTTTTTTAAGAGACAGAGTCTTACTCTCACCCAGACTGGAGTGCAGTGATGTGATCTCGGTCCACTGCAACCTCCACCTCCCGGGCTCAAGCCATTCTCCTGTCTCCCAAGTAGTTGGGACTGCAGGTGCATGCCATCACACCTGGCTAATTTTTGTATTTTTAGTAGAGACAAGGTTTCACCATGTTGGTCAGGCTGGCCTCGAACTCGTAACCTGAAGTGATTTGCCCACCTCGGCCTCCCAGAGTGCTGGGATTACAGGTGTGAGCTGCCACACCAGGCCAAGTTCTTCTAATTTTTCATTACATGTTCTTTTCCCAGTCTGAAAATATTTTTGTTTTATTTTGGTTTTGTTTCCAAAATGTAGCTGTGACTAATACTACTGTAGAGGATGAGACTGAAGCAAATGAAGTTCAAGGATTTCTCTTTGGGAAACTAAAGTAAGTCTGAATGGAAATTAAAATTGGTATTATTATACCCATTTGTTTTTAAGGAATTAATTTGATATACTGTTTTGCCATATGTTTCACCTTTCTTTTATGTAGAAAGTACAAACACACACACACACACAATTGTTTTTATTTATTACAGAAGTAACACATGGCTAATGTCAAAAAGCTACAGAAAGCAAAAAAGCACATTTAAAAATAATGACTAATTTCACAGCTAAAGAGATAACTCATCATGTTTTGATGTACAGTATGTTTTTCCAGTCTGAATATTTTTATAGCAACAAACGCATACACAGCATATTGTTTTGCACAGTAGAACTATAGCGTATAGCTGTTTTTTTCACATCTTGTGGATATTTCATCATTTATTGAAACAGTCCCATAGAACAGGACTTTAAATTATTTCCCTACTTTTTCATTTAATTTTTTTTGTGTACCAGTTTGTGTGCATTGCAGATTTTCCTTAGCACAAATTTCAGGAAAATAGTTGATAAACTATATGTACTTCTTGAAATTTTTGATTCATACATGTAAACTACCCTCATAAAATTGTACTAACATGTACACTTACCCGAGGATGTGAAATGTGTTCATTTCCCAGAACTTTAATAACCAATCATACTATTTTTAAAAATCTTTTTTCAGTTTAAGAAGTGAAATGGTGTTTCTTTTTTTTTTTTTTTTTTTAAAAAAAGGTGCATATAATTTACTGGGCTGAACCAGTTTTATAATTCATCTCCAAGAAAGTCAACTATTGGCAGTTTATTACTGCAAGGATTAACTTTTTTTCATGTTTATTTGCTTTGGAATTTCTTCTTGGGAAAATTGCTTGTTCTTGACTTGTGCTTATTTGTTCTTGCTGTGTTTATATCTTTTTTACTAATTATAACAGCTCTATAAAAAATTCTAAAACCTTTGCCATATATTGAATTACTTACTGTTGAAGTTTACTTTCATATTAATCTTAAAAATGGAAATTTTTCATTAGATGAAACTGTTATGTTTACATTGAGAGTGGGATTTTATTTCTGAAACTCTGGTAGTGTCTGTGGGATAACTAGAAAATTTGAAATTTAAGACTTTCGATACTTATGGTTGGTCACTGTTAAATATGCATGTTTTTCTCCTTTTACCCAGAATAAGTTATTTGTCCCATAAATAAAGTTCATTTTATAGAATGGCTAAACCTCAAAGACATGAAACAACAAACATAAGGCAACAAACAAATTGTTAAATATTTATTAGCCTTGTAGCATTTTTTGATCGTGTTCTTCATTTACACTATATGGTGCTATCACCATCCAAATTATGATTTCCCATATTTGAAAGTAGTAATTTTCTTTATTCTAACACAGCTGCCATGAAAGTCAAGTAAATAATTGGTATAGTACATACTTATTTAGGAAGTTTCTAAATTTGGAGAGAATAAATAATGTAATTTAGTAATAAAGTAGTTTTAACAATTCATGGCATATAATAAACATTAATGTGTTTGTTAAACATGAATAAAATAAATGAAAATTATAAAGTTATTATTTGTTAAAATAGTTTCACAAAATGCTGCCAAGAAAAAAATATTGCCTAAATTGAATTTCTTTTGAGGAAAAAAATTAAGTAAATTATTATTTTTTAAAATAAATATTGTAGTAATAATGTTAGCTAATATATACTATTTTTAAACTCAGTGTTATTTTTACTGTTTTTTAATAAATTAACTTGGCAAGCTGTGGTGAATATTTCTCTTTATTGCTTTATTTTTAAGGCAGTTTTAATACATCTGACATTCATAAAGTATGAGATATTTAAAATCACTTTTCATATGATACATTTGACTTAGTGTGCTTAGAGAAACAGGAGTTGATAAAGTTCTGACAGAAAACTAAAAACTTTATAGAATCTAGAACTTTACTGATCTAATGGGTTATGAAAATCATTGATAATATTGGGTCTTTAGCTTGAACAAATATATAGCCCAAAAGAAGAGAAAACATTTATTAGTTGAAATTTCTGTACTACAGATTACCATTTCATATACACATGTAAGTAACCTTTCAAAAATTAAAGTTATACCCCCCCCTTTTTTTTCCTGCCACGCTGATTGAAGACAAGGAATAGGATGGTGAGTGCTCTCTGAATACTTGTAAATGGGGATGGCTGTAATTTCATGTACATTTTCACTTATTTACAAGTGAAAGTTTATGATTTCTTTATCCAGGCAAAATTAATTAAAGACATATTTTTATTAATACCTTTAGTTCTTGTTTAGTATTACAGTCATTTATGAAGGACTTTCAGGTTAGTTCTCCTGGTGATGAGTAGATAACTATATACAGTAAGGGTAAGATTTTTGGAGACTATGCTAATTTATATGGATAACTGTGTTACATTTTTAAAGTATGTTGGCCAAGCAGTATACTAGTGGCCTTAAAATGTTAATACGTCTTATAAAATGGGTTTATTCTAAGTAAGATATTTATTTAGCAGCAAACAATACATTTTTATCCCATTTTCAGCTATCTCAACATCTTGGAATTTATAGTTCTTTTCTCTTTTGAATATAACTTTTTATGGGATTAAATTGCATTTTCTACAAAAGATCACGTGGAACACTGGGCTATTTTTATTTGTATTTTATTTTATTTCAACTTCTATTTTAGACTCAAGGCGTACACGTGCAAGTTTGTTACATGGATATGTTATGTGATGCTGAGGTTAGGGTTATGAATGATCCCATCACCCAGGTAGTGAGCATAGTACCCAACGGGTACTATGCCCTTGCCATCTTCCCACTCTAATAGTCCCCAGTGTCTATTATTCCCATCTTTATGTCCATGTATACCCAATGCTTAGTTCTCACTTATAAGTGAGAACATTGGGTATTTGTTTTTCTGTTTCTGTGTTAATTCACTTAGGATAATGGCCTACAGCTGCATTCATGTTGCTGCAAAGGGCAGGATTTTCCATGGTGGTATATGTATCACGTTGTCTTTATCCAATTTGCCATTGATGGCATCTGGGTTGATTCCATGTCTTTGTTATTGTGAATAAATGCTATGATGAACATATGAGTGCATGTGTCTTTTCGTCAGAATGATTTATTTTCCTTTGGGTGCATACCCAGTAATGAGATTACTGGGTTGGGTGGTAGTTTGAAATTCTTTGAGAAATCTACAAACTGCTTTTCACAGTGGCTGATCTAATTTACATTCCCACCAACAGTGTATAAGCATTCCCTTTTCTCTTCAGCCTTGCCAGCATTTGTTACTTTTTGACTTTTTGATAATAGCCATTCTGACTGGTGTGAGAGGGTATCTCATTGTGGTTTTGACTTACATTTCTCTGATTAGTGATGTTGAGCATTTTTTCATGTTTCTTGGCTGCTTATATGTTTTCTTGTGGGAAGTGTCTGTTCATATCTTTTGCCTAGGAAACCCTAAAGACCACCATAAGGCTCCTAGAACTGATAAACAACTTCTGTAAGTTTCAGGATACAAAATCAGTGTACAAAAATCAGTAGCATTAGTAAAAGCCAATAATGTTCAAGGTGAGAGCCAAATCAAGCAGGCAATCCCATTTACAATAGCCACACACACACACAAAGTATATAGAATACATCTAACCAAGGAGGTGAACCATCTCCACAGGGAGAACTACAAAACACTGCTGAAAGAAATCATAGATGATACAAACAAATGGAAAAACATTCCATGCTCATGGATTGGAAGAATGAATGTCGTTAAAATGGCCATACTGCCAATCTACAGATTCAATGCTGTTCCTGTCAAACTACTAATGTCATTTTTACAGAATTAGAAGAATCTATTCTAAAATTCATATGGCTATTCATTTTTAAAAGGAAATAGTTCTTCCATAGTGACTCAGTGATTGCTCATTTCAAAGCAAAAATCCTTTGCTTTGAGGTACTTTATGAGTAATACATGTGTTGCCTAAATTATATAAAGAATTTTAGCAGTGAAAGTTACTAAGATGATGATTAAATATTGGTATAGTAGCTCTTATAAACTTATAATCCTATAACTTAAAATGTTGAAAAAGGAAATGTTTAATTCATAGTGAACTTCTTTAAGAAAGAAATGCCATTGTACTTTTACTATCTTGGCAATTTTGATTTGTTTTCAAAACATGATCCCACATTGTAGTAAACCTGTAAGATATTGACACTGTACTATATATATTTATTCATAACTATAAGATTACCATATTTATGTATATTCTGTATTTTTTATTTGACTTTTCAAAGTCTTCTTGTCTATTGAATATTGAAAATATTTGTTTTCAATGAGACGCCATCTCATGCCAGTTAGAATGGCAATCATTAAAAAGTCAGGAAACAACAGATGCTGGAGAGGATGTGGAGAAATAGGAACGCTTTTACACTGTTGGTGGGAGTGTAAATTAGTTCAACCATTGTGGAAGACAGTGTGGCAATTCCTCAAGGATCTAGAACCAGAAATACCATTTGACCCAGTGATCCCATTACTGGTGTATACCCGAAGGATTATAAATCATTTTACTATAAAAACACATGCACATGTATGTTGATTGCAGCAGCATTCACAATAGCAAAGACTTCGAGCCAACCCAAGTGCCCATCAATGATAGACTGGATAAAGAAAATGTGGCACATATACACCATAGAATACTGTGCGTCCATAGAAAAGGATAAGTTCATGTCCTTTGCAGGGACATGGATGAAGCTGGAAACTATCATTCTCAGCAAACTAACACAGGAACAGAAAAACCAAGCACCACACGTTCTCACTTAAAAGTGGGAGTTGAACAATGAGAACACATGGACATATGGAGGGGAACATCACACACCGGGGCCTGTCAGGCGGTGGGAAGCTAGGGGAGGAATAGCATTAGGAGAAATACCTAATGTAGATGATGGGTCGATGGGTGCAGCAAACCACCACGGCACGTGTATACCTGTGTAACAAACCTGCACGTTCTGCACATGTATCCCAGAACTTAAAGTATGATTTAAAAAAAAAGGAAAATAATGTATTTTATAAGTTGTACTGACAGTAAAGTTTTTTTTTAATTGTATCTCTCCATTTAAATCTGAAGTGGCACCATATCTTGATTTCATGAGTGATAGAGGAAAGAAGATTACAGTTTAGATTGTATGTACAGCAAAATACCATTCTACTATATCATTATTTATCTCTCTCTAAAAGATGCCTAGAGATGTTTAACAATGGGTAAAATTATCTTATTTTAGTTTTTTATAAGAATCAAAGATAGAACTTTTCAGAAATAAACTCTGTATGAGGCATTTTTGTCTTTCCTTATAAAGTAGTTTTTATTTTCAATTATAAAAGCAAGGCTTTCAATTTATAAAATGTTAAACAAAAAGTATGTAATATGAAACTGTAAGTCTGCCCTCATCCTTGCATCGCTTACAGTTGACACTAACAATTGAGAATATGTTTCTCCAGATTTTGTTTTGTTTCATATATTTAATAAAAGAGACCTGTATATCTTCCTCATTATTTTTAAGTTCTATGAATATAGCTGTATCACAATTTATGATTATCTTAATGATGAATGATTCCTTTATGTCTAATTACTTGGAATTATTTCAAAAATATGCTGTTTGTATAATGGTTTGTGATAGGTGATGCTATTTAACATCATTTAATATTTTGATGCAGAGAAATATATTCAGATCTTACAGATAATCTGACAGCATTCCAAAAATACTTGATTGAGAGTAACAAGCAAATGACGCCTTTGAAAGTCTGGGAACTACAAGGTATAGTGTTTTGAGATACTTTAACACAGCATTTTGTTAACTGATCTGTTTTGTTAAATAAGCTTTTATATATCACATGAAACAGATTATTTTTTGGACAGTATGAATGACTAGTGATGTGAATAATATAAATTATGATTTTTTGTGGCAATACCTATTTAATAGATCATCTATCAAGCAAGCTATATTTCTATGTTTGCAAGACTTAAAATTATATGAAGTGAGGTTATTTGATGTTATTTCAAAAGTATATACCGATTTACAGGTTAGTCTGAAGTATTAAATCACATTTTTGGAGACTATAACTGATTAAAAATCCTAACTCATAGGTAAGGAGAAAATGAAACTCAATCTTAGTTTTCTTCTCTTTGAAATTTAGATCCTCTTAAGACTATTGCATGTTTAATTGATAAATTTTTAATGGAAACATCAAATGGAGGACATGCAGTTTTACAAAGTTAGGAACAACTTCTGTGCTGAAAACCTACAAGCACATATTTTGTGAACAAAATTTGATTTGGTTTGGACTTTTAAGTCCTTTTCAATTTGTCATTTTTCTTCTTTATTTGTAATGATTTAGTAGGTCATGGGGACATGTCTTCTTTCTGCATCATCTAACTTTTATCATCTTTTATCAACTTTTTAAAATACAACAGCTTAATAAGCTGTTTTGTTAAATAAGCTTTTATATCTCAGATGATATAGATTATGGACATAGTGATGTAAATAATGACATTACTAAAATAATACTATTCATACTAATACATTCACATACTATTGAACTTGCCCTTTTAAATTCTACCATTCAATAGTTTTTAGCATATTTTTAGAATGACACCACTCTTAGCACAGTTGATTTTAGAAAATTCTCATCATCCCCAAAAGAAATTAACATCCTCATTAGCGGTCACTCCTCATTTCCCAACTCCTCAGTTGTAGGCAACCACCAATCTACTTTCTGTTTTTAAAATAACAACTAAAAGGATATTTACAGGCCACTCTCACCAGTATAACTTACTTATACAAATAATATTTTATATTTCATCTGGATTATAGTTTACAGGGTCCTTTCATATAAACTATCTTATTTAAGTGCCAGTTACCACACAGCTAATAAGTGAAGATTTTGGTCCAAGTTAAATTCTTTATACGGTACCAAATGGTATCTAGGTAAACTTTATATACACTTAACAGAATATTGAATATTACATTTTAAAATTATAGCAGAATGTGCAAGACCCAATCTATTAAGTTTTATAACTTCTGCTATTCTTTACCTACCTAATACAAATGTTCTGTCAACTAAGCCCTATACCATTAGAAAATCAATATATCAATGGAAAAAATCATTCAGCAGAATGAGATTCAAGACCATTGTTATGATAGATTTACTGTAAAGAATCTACCTTTTTGAACTGATAGAATCTATTCTCCCTGGACCCTTCTGGTGTACAGTTTCCTGTTTAATGTCTCATCTAGACCTCATGCTTGGACCTCCTTTTATTATACCACAGCCCTTGTGACTGTTCTTCCACTTGACATCATGATAACACTAAACTGAGGCAGTAGGTTCAAATTCATTCTCAATAAGGTTACTGAGATAATCTTTCTAAAATGAAAATCTGATTTTGGCGTTGTGTCAAATCAGCCAGCCTTTATCACTTGTACATCCCTGATCGAATAATGGTCTTACATTAGTCCCCACAGGAAAATGTTGGCACACACAAACTAAAAAAGTTTAATAAAGGGACTTTTTACAGAGACAGGCCTGATTGAGGGAAACCAACAAGGAATGGATTCTTCTATTCCAGTATTAGCAACTAGAGGGAAACATTTTCTACCCCTAATCTTGAGGGAGCAAGAGGAGGGAGTGGTTACCAAAACCTGGAGAGTGTGTGGAGATAGCTGCTTGACACAGCAGTAGTCCCCCAAGGGACTGCCCTCTGTGACTCAAGAAGGAGGGATCTGGGTAGTAACTATCCAATCCTTATTCTTTTCTTGCTTACTGATCCCATATTAGTGACTTGGATTAACTGAATCTAACTAGAAATCTGAGGGCAAGGGAGCTTATTGATGTAGTTCAGGTAAGCCAGCCTTTTGGGGGCCCGGAGCAGGAAAGAATAGATGCGGAGGGCAAACAAAGTATGCAGTCCTCTTATCTGAGAAAGTTCTGTTTTTCCAAGGCAAATACTTCTGGAGAGACTTGAATGTAAGAAGGGGTTGATAGGACTAGCTAGCCAAGTCATTTGCATTATTAAGGACTGATTTCATGCACATCCATTAAAAGTATTAAGTTTAAACCCCTTAGCATGGTTTGTAAAGCTCTTCTCTAAGTTCCAATAGAGCTTATAGTCCCAAATCCATAATTTCAGATAGTCTCTTTCTAGTATCCTCAATTATTTTTAGTTTTTTTTAATGTCTCTATTTTAGCACTTTAAAAAAATTACTATGTTTTAAGTCTCCTTCAAAATGTTCTCTAAGGGGCCCTTGCTTAATTTAGAAGATTGTAAGTGATGGGGTGTTTTTGAAGGCCTTTAAGCAGAGTATGCATAGTCAGCTTACTTCTAGTTGACTCCCTAATGTCTGTGTAAGATGTATTTGAATGTACTGAAAGCAAGAAATCTAGGTAGACATTGCTGAAGTAGTGGTAGAAGACATATAGGTATTTAGAAGGTGAAAAGGAGTCAAAGGTAATTCTAGGATTTCTAGCTTGAGCCTGAGTAGAGAGAATATATAAAACATGTAACCTGGCTTTGGGGCTGAATATGGGACTCAGAAATAATGAGACTAGTGTTGAAAGGTTGATTTAAAGTCATTGTAAGATATCTAAATGGTTAGGTTCAGTGGTGGGGTGAGTATCCTGTCCTTAAGCTAAACAGAGAGGATTTCAAAAGTTGAAAATCTTAGCAAAATCAGTGCAACAGGGAGAGTGCCCTAGTGTTCATCCACATGTAGAAAGTAAAACTCCTAAGGAAGACATGATGGAATGATGAGAAATGGAGAGCACATTATACAAGCTGAAGGAAATAGATTCTTAAGAAAGAGAAAATGACCAGTACTTTTTATTTGCATGAAATGATCCTATTGCAAAAAGAACCTAGTAGGTAAGGTAAGTACTAAAAATGTCATTGTGTTTGGCAATCGAGATATTAGTGAGCACTGACAGTAGTTTCACTGCAGTACTGGGGACTGGAAACATGTTCAGGTTGAGGATATTCTGTTTGAAGTTACTCAGCTAGTTTTTGATAGAACTAGAATTTGAAGCCTGGAGTGTTGGTCCGTTTTCACACTGCTAATAAAGATATACTCAAGACTGGTAATTTATAAAGATAAAGAAGTTTAATGTGCTCACAGTTCCACATGGCCGGGGAGGCATAACAATCATGGCAGAAGGCGAAAGGCATGCCTTACATGGCAGCAGGCAAGAGAGAATGAGAGCCAAGTGAAAAGGGAGACCCTCTATAAAACCATCAGATCTTGTGAGACTTATTCACTATCATGAGAACAGTATTGGGGAAACTGCCCCCTCCGACCCATGATTCAGTTATCTCCCGCTGACTGGGTCTGTCCCACAACATGTGGGAATTATGGGAGCCACAATTTAAGATGAGACTTGGATGAAGACACAGCCATACCACATCATTCTGCCCCTGGTCCCTCCCAAATCTCATGTCCTCACATTTCAAAACCAATCATGCTTTCCCTACAGTCACCCAAAGTCTAAAATCATTTCAGCATTAACTCAAAACTCCACAGTCCAAAGTCTCATCTGAGACAAGGCAAGTCCCTTCCACCTATGAGCCTGTATAAGCAAGTTAGTTACTTCTTAGATGCACTGGGGGTACAGGCATTGGATAAATATAGCCATTTATCTCCCATTCCAGATGGGAGAAATTGGCCAAAATTTAAGGGCTAACAGCCCCTTGCAAGTCTGAAATCCAGCAGGGCAGTCAAATCTTAAAGCTCCTAAATGATCTCCTTTGATTCCATGCCTCACATCTAGGTCATGCTGATGCAAGAGGTAGGTTCCCGTGGTCTTGGGCAGCTCTGTCCCATGGCTTTGCAGGGTACAACCTCTCTCCTAGCTGCTTTGACAGGCTGGCATTGAGTATCTGTGGCTTTTCCAGGCACAGGGTGCAAGCTGTCAGTGGATCTGTCATTCTGGGATCTGGAGGATGGTGGCCCTCTTCTCACAGTTCCACTAAGCAGTGCCCTAGTGGGGACCCTGTGTGGGTGCTCTAACCCCACATATACCTTCCTCACTGCCTTAGCAGAGGTTCTCCATGAGGGCCCCACCCCTGTAGCAAACTTTTTTCTGGACATCCAGACATTTCCATACATCCTCTGACATCTAGGCAGATGTTCCCAAACCCCAATTCTTGATTTCTGTACTTCCACAGGCTCAACACCACGTGGAAGCTACCAAGGCTTGGAGCTTGCACCCTCTGAAGCCACAGTCCAAGCTGTACCTTGGCCCCTTTTAGACATGGCTAGAGCAGCTGGGATGCAGGACACCAAGTCCTTAGGTTGCACACAGCAGGAGGCACCTTGGACCAGTCCACGAATTGATTTTTTTCTCCTAGGCCTCCAGGCCTTTGATGGGAGGGACTGATGTGAAGGTCTCTGACATGCCCTGGAGACACTTTCCCCAGTGTCTTTGTGATTAACATTTGGCTTCTCATTATCTATGCAAATTTTTGCAGCTGGGTTGAATTTCTCCTCAGAAAATGGGTTTGTCTTTTCTATGGCATTGGCAGGTTGCAAATTTTCTGAACTTTTATGTTCTGTTTCCCTTTGAAAGCTGAATACTTTTAACAGCACCCATGTCACCTCTTGAGTGCTTTGCTGCATAGAAATTTCTTTTGCCAGATACTGTAAATCATTTCCCTCAAGTTCAAAACAGATCTCTAGGGCAGGGGCAAAATGCCGCCAGTTTCTTTGCTAAAACATGGCATGAGTCACCTTTACTCCAGTTCCCAACAAGTTCCTTATCTCCGTCTGAGACCACCTCAGCATGGATTTCATTGTCCATATCATTATGATCATTTTGGTCAAAGCCGTTCAAAGGTCTCTAGGAAGTTCCAAACTTTCCTACATTTTCCTGTCTTCTTCTGAGCCCTCCAAACTGTTCTAACCTCTGCCTGTTACCCAGTTCCAAAGTCGCTTCCACATTTTCAGGTATCTACTGATACCAAGTTACTGTACAGTTCTACAGTTTAAGACTCACAGTTCTGTGTGGCTGGGGAGACTTTACAAAAGAAGGCAAAAGGCACATCTTACATGGTGATAGGCAAGACAGAATGACAGCTAAGTGAAAAGGGAAACCCCTTATAAAACCATCAGGTCTTGTGAGACTTATTCACTACCATGAGAACAGTATTGGGGAACTGCCCCCATGATTCATTTATCTCCCACTGGATCCCTCCCGCAACACATAGGAATTATGGGAGCTACACTTCAAGATGAGATTTGGGTGAGTACGTAGCCAAACCATATCATCTGGTCTGTGAGACTCTACCATTCCATGTGAGGATACCTTAGGATCATTCCTCTGTAGACTTTGACTCGTCATTTCACGCTGAGAACTCAGGAATAAAACTAGCCTTTCTGTGTTAAACTAGTTATTTTAGTAGTATTTGGTAAACTAGGATTCCACCTTTAGTGAAATATTAAGGAGAAACAATCTGCCTCACTATTAGGTAATGAAAGAATTTAGTTTTAAGTCTTTTCTGACTCTTGACAAAGTAATAATACTAAGATTAATTCTTCTGACATATTTGAAACTAACCGCAGCAATACACATTTTTCTTTCTATAAGACTGTTACATCAGATAAAATAATACTAAGTTTAGGATTTTATTTCAGCATAAAGGTAAAACAATGTTGAGAGAGAAAGTGAATGTTTCTGTTTACTGAGTTAAACACAGTCAGGCTTTCTTAAAGGTCTTTTCAGAATTGGCTCTTTAAAGCTCTTTTTATTCCTCTTCGTTATTCTTTTGACTTTTTGTCATATGTTTCTTTTAAGTATAGAAAAAGCTTTGCGAGAGCATTTCTCTTCATATATCTCTCTCTTGAAATTATACTGTAATTTGTGAAAATAATAGGTATTAATCATTCATAAAAGTATAAAGCTTATATTATTTGGAAATAAGTGATAACTTTACATTTAAAACTTCTTAAAAATGCAGATGTAACAGTTTTAACATGTTTGTATACTAATATTTGGCAAGAAGAATTAAGTCAATTACTTCAATTTCATGGAAATGTCTATAAAGGTCTAATATTATGCTAGATTCCTTAATAATATTTTTCCTTCCAGATCTTAGTTTTCAAGCAGCTTCTCAAATAATGTCCACTCCAGTTTATGATGCCATTAAATTAATGAAAGACATTTCACAGAACTTCCCTATAAAAGCCAGGTATGTTGAAGTTCATTGGTTTCATTGTAGCCAGAACTCTTTCTATTAAATAAGTTTTATGAAAATAGCTGATTTCATTTAAGATGAAGGTGTCAGTTAATTCTAGTATATATAGCTTTTGTGAAATCAGGGCCTCTTTTCATTATGTTTTTTTTTTTTTTTTTTTTTGATTAGAGCAAAATACTGACTTGTGCATGCATCTGTGTATGCACTGTAAAGTAGAACTCTTGATAGAGGCAAATAGGAAAAAAAATTCCTAAAAATTTTTTGGAAATCATACATAGTAATCTAAGGAAAAACTTGTTTAAGCAATAAATAATGAAGGAGTGTTTTTTTTTTCCCCTTATGGAGGATGATGAAAAGTATTATTGTAAGTAGGAGATCTATGCCCAAAGTACTGCCAAATCATATTCTTACCCTTTCAGAGTCCAAATGATTGGTAATGTCTTAATTGCATGGAATATTGTGTGGAGTACTTTTTTGCCAAGAGGATGTCTAGTTGAACTGCTTCCATGAATACTGATGTTACGTTAAACACATATTCCATTTCAATAGGAAATACGTTTGTATAGCTTAAAGAGACCAGTGCATGCAATGCAAGTTACAGTGTATTATGAGAATTTGCTATATAACACAACTTTGATGCAATTGTATTCTGGTTAGGAATGACAGAGTATAAAATGAGCAACAAGTAAAATATGAGTTAGCTTATACTAAAGAGATAAAATATGTGACAAGTCACAGTGCATGTGCAACAACAGTGTTTTATTGAAAGGAACTGGAGAGTAGTCTACTAGCTTAGCATACCTTCCTAAGCATAGAATGATTGCTATGCCTTTTATTGTCTCAAACACTATTTTGTACATTTATTCATAGTACAAATTACAGAATCTTCAATATATGTATTCTTTAATTTTGCAAGTAAATAAATAGTACATGGTCGGTTACAAGATACCAATAATTTTTTGGTGGTACCTTGAAATAGAGGAGTTTGTCTCCTTATTTACAGATTAAGAATGAATATATTGATATGTCTCTTTCAGTCAACTTTAAACAGTCAGGAATTTGAGAAGTCAGCATTGATACAATAAAACATGAAATATATATGGGTGTGTATAAATGTCATATATGTTTAGCCATAATACTTTTAATTAATGGTCATTATAAAAATTATTAGATCAAATACAAATAAAGTAAAATAACTTTAGTCTTGATCAGACAGTTGATTAGCTCTGTTATTAAGTCAGTATAACTGTTCAGAGGTTCTGATGCAAAACTCTGCTGTTAATCTGTGATTAAGAAAAAATCGTAAAATATGCTAACGTTGCATAATGGCTAAATTGTAGGCTTGAGCATATCTCCAAAACCACTTGGTAGACAATCTGTAAATGTATGTTGAAATGAAATATTTGCTAAATAAATGAAATATTTGCCTTATTAAAGTTTTAATTGTAATTTATCTCAGTGCTGCCAAACTTTAGGAAATAATACATACTTACTGTGGGCTGTTTCAAGGTACACCTTTCTACTTGAGTTTTCCTTAAAGCAGAACTTTGCATTAACAATCTTTTAATGTTTTAATTCTGTTTATAAAATTGACAGATATATAGCTAGCCATGTTTAGGAATTAACAAGTTGAATACAGTCCATAGGAACTGTATTTTAAACATTTCTGCTGTCTTTATAAGTGAATTTATAAACTCTTCAAGAGTGAATAGGCTGGGTGCAATGACTTGCATCTCTAATTTCAGCACTTTTGGGAGGTTGCAGTAGGAGGTTCACTTGAGGCCAGGAGTTTTAGACCAACCTGGGCAACATAGCAAGACTCCATCTCTAGAAGAAAATTTAAAAATAGCTGGGTGTGGTGGTGTGTACCTATTGTCCTAGCCAGTTGAGAGGCTGAGGCGGAGAATCACCTGAGCCCAGGAATCCGAGGCTGCAGTGAGCTGTGATCATGCCAATGCAGTCCTGCCTGGGTAGAAGAGTGAGACTCTGTCTCTAAAAATTTTTTTTTAATAAAAAAGTTGAAAAAACTGAAAAGAGTGAATAATGTAAAGCCATTATTTCAGTTTTTTTAGAACATTTCTACTCTGGTAAGATCCCAGGTAACTAAAATTCTTCATGTACATATATTCATGTACATATACATTGGTAATTTCATGAAAAATTTCTCTATTGGACAAAACAACACAAAGCAGCTTTTTCACTCAAAAAATAAGTCGTAGTAAATGATGACAATCCATACTGCATACAGCTAGTACACAGGAAATTTTGAGAGCCTCCGTTCCACTTGAACCAAATCCTTTTATCAAATGATAGCTAAATTAGACCATATGGAAATGTACACTTTTCAGTCACCAAGCATTTGGAGTTTTTAGCTCCCTATCCAGAGTATTAGATTACATTGAATTATATAGATAAGGTCTAAACATTTAAAGAAGGATCAATTATATTAGTATTCATTTTTCCAGATCTCTAACCAGAATTGCTGTAAATCAACATATGAGAGAAGAAATACAGGAAAATCAAAAGGTTTGTTTGAATTCGTTTTTAAAAACATTTACCCCACTAATATCACTGTTTCTGACTTTGGATCTTCAATATTCATACCAAAAAGGAAATGGTAATTTGTGCTTTTTTGATTATTGAAACAGTCTAGGTTCTTCCATTTTTATGCTCAACTACATGAGCGTTTAATCAGCCAGTCTTTCCTGACATATCTTCTACTTATTTCACAGTATATTCCAGAATTTCTTCTGAGGTAGTATGGTTTTCTTCATAGGATGAAGAATAAAGGCTGTGAGTTAATTATTCTGTTTCTTGTCATTAGTTTTGTTTAAAAGCTTGTCAAGACTGAGTCAGTGTTAGACCATTGGAACGTTACTAGAATCCTATAGCAGATAAAATACAATTTATCACTGGTTTGATAAGATTGTGCCAGTGGTCTCTGTAATTATCCATAGAACCCAAATAATTCTAGTTAATACTTGTAAAGTGCTTACACCACGCCTGGCTTTATTACATAGGACTGGTTTGGCTTTAAGTAGTATCATACCAGGCTCACAGGGCCCTAAATAGTAGGAGTTCATTTTTCTGACTTCTTATCTGTATTTAAAGCCAAAAGAGGCAGGAAGGATGGTGCCAACCACATCCATCCTCACTAAAGCCTTCTTGGAACATTTTACTGGTTTCTGTCTCATTGGTGAGGATTTTGTCATGTGGCCATCTTAGGCTGTGAGGGAAGCTGGAAAAGCTAGTGTTTACTTTTCTAGTAACGAAGCAAAGGAGAAGTGGCTTGGGTATGGTGCTAACTTAGCCCAGCCAGCAGTGCCCATCATATTGAGACAGAGTGAGCTGTCAACAAATGTCAGCTGTTTTGATGATGACAACTACAGTGATGAAAAAGATGAAGAAAAAGATGCATAGTTCATTGGAGAACAGGTATTAGGAACCACAACACATCATTCCTACCTGGGACATTCTTGGCTTCATTGACCACCTTACAAATGCCTGTGTATCCTTCAAAACGGATTTGTGGTATTGGTCCGTTCTATGATGTTCCTAATTGCTCTTACGATTCTTCATGCAGAGTGGATTGTTTTCTGACACACAAAGGAGTGGGTTTGGGAGCAGAGGCTTAATACACAAAAGAAAGAAAGGAGAACAGCTCTCTCTCTCTTGTGAGAGAGAGGGGCCCCTGAATGGGAATTCGGACTGGCTACAGAGTGCACTGGATTTTACAAATAGGCTTGAGGAGGTGGTGTCTGATTTACATAGGGCCCACACATTGGTTGGACCAGGTGTGATGTTTTACATAATGCATGGGGAAGGCTGACCACTCCACCCTATTATGCAAATGGACTTTCCACTTGGCTGCTGTCATGTTGTCTGCTTCTCGCTGTACACGTGGGCTGGAAAGAAGGGAAGATGGAGCTGCTGTTTTGAACATGCCGGGTCCCAGGTAGCCTTTTCCTGCTAGGACAGTGCCAGCATTTACCTATGCAAGCTTCTAGCTTTCTTGCCTATGTCTGCAGCTCGATTTTACAGGCTGTTCTTTGTTAGAAAATAAAATGATTTGGGGGCTGCTTTTCATTAAAAGGAAAACCTTGCCGAGGACTCACTATCTGCCTAAATAATTTCTTCCTAACTGCTATATCAGAACCATGCTGGCAACCTGACTATGCCAGCTTACTCAGGGCCACTATGGCCACTGCTGCCATCACCTTTTCTACCTGTCAGCCATTTGGAATTGTCAGTGAAAGAGTTTTGAAATGAGCTTTGACTGCAGAGCAAGAAATCTTGAACTTAGTAAGCTGAATAATCATGACACTGCAGATAGTCTTCTTGATCACCTACTTCTTTCAGAGAACACTGATAAGAGAAAGACAAGGATGATAATGTCTTTCATTTAACTTATCTAGGGTAAATGGGTGTTTGGACTAGCAGTCCATGTTACCCACTAGCTCATGGAATGTGGGAGAAGTAATTAAACAAACTGGAGTTCCAACCTTGGGGAAGGGGGTGGTTGTGATGAGAAGGTAAAAAAATCTTGGATTGTTCATTGCAGTTGCATTGCACATGGATTGGACACGAGAAAGCCGTGGAAGTGTGTTACTGTTATGGCATCTCATGCATACAAACCAAAAAGTACATTTCCTGCAAAACATGTAAACAAAATGTTCACCGAAAAAAGAAAAAAATAATAATGCTCTTTTTTTTTTTTTTTCTCATGCTGCAGTTTATTTAAATGCCAGGTCAGTTGCTCCAGTGTAAATTACACTTTTAAGGATTTACTTCAGAAATTTGAAGGATTTTCCTCTGGGTCTGGGACTAAACTAAAACGAAAGTGTCTTAAGCATAATTGTTCTCACTCCTGGGGTTCTGCAGAGCTCCTGGCTTTGCTTAAGGAGATAAAAAGGATATGACCTTCAAGCAGAGGAGATAAGAAACACTTAAAAACAAAACAAAACAAAAACAAACAAAAGAAAACATCCTGCCCCCAAATATAAAAGGAAACAGGAATAATCTTTTTGAGATGGAGTCTTGCTCTGTCACCCAGGCTGGAGTGCAGTGGCGTGATCTTGGCTCACTGCAGCCTCTGCCTCCCGAGTTCCAGCGATTCTCCTGCCTCAGCCTCCTGGGTAGCTGGGATTACAGGTGCATGCCACCACACCCGGCTAATTTTCATATTTTTAGTAGAGACGGGGTTTCACCATGTTGGCCAGGCTGGCTATGAACTCCTGACCTCAGGTAATCTGCCCGCCTTGGCCTCCCAAGAATCTTGATTCCAAAATGACACCCAGCTCTGAAGAGCACACACTATGGATGCCGGGCTGCTCCATCTTCCCACTAGAGGGCACCAAGGCTTTAGTTAAAAACCAAGCCAAACCCAAACCATCTCCTTCGATCAGTTGTTTGTTTTAATTTCAGTAGGTTTTTTGGGAACAGATGGTGTTTGGTTACATCAGTAAGTTATTTAGTGGTGATTTCTGAGATTTTGGTGCACCCATCACCTGAACAGTGTACCCTGTACCCAATGTGTGGTCTTTGATCCCTTGCCACCCCTTGCCCTTTCCCCCGAGTCCCCAAAGTCCAATGTATCATTCTTATGCCTTTGCATCCTCATAGGTTATCTCCCACATATAAGTGAGAACATATGTTTGGTTTTCCATTCCTGAGTTACTTCACTTAGAATAATAGTCTTCAATTCCATTCAGGTTGTGCAAATAACATTATTTCATTCCTTTTTATGGCTGAGTAGTATTCCTATTCCATGGTATATATAGGGCATATTGGCTGATTCCATATTTTTGCAATTGCATATTGTTCTGCTATAAACAGGCGTGTGCAAGTATCTTTTTCATGTAATGACTTTTTTTTTTCCCCTCTGGGCAGATACCTAGTAGTGGGATTGCTGCATCAAATGGTAGATCTACTTTTAGGATCTCCACACTGTTTTCCATAGTGGTTGTACTAGTTTACATTCTCACCAACTGTGGAAAAGTGTTACCTTTTCACCACATCCATGCCAACATCTATTATATTTTCATTTTTAAAAAATTATGCCTATTCTTGTAGGAGTTAGGTGGTATTGCATTGTGGTTTCGATTTGCATTTCTCTGATCATTAGTGATGTTGAGCATTTTTCCAAATGCTTGTTGGCCATTTGTAGATCTTTTGAGAATTGTCTAATTCATGTCCTTAGCCCACTTTTTGATGGGATTTTTTTTCTTGCTGATTTGAGTTCTTTGTAGATTCTGGATATTAGTCCATTTTCGGATGTGTGGATTGTGAAGATTTTCTCCCACTCTGGGCTGTCTGCAAACTCTGCTGTGCTTTTTAATTTAAGGTCTTTAAATATATAATAACAACCTTTCCTTACTCATAATAAGAAAAATACAGATCAGAATTAATCTGAGAAAGATTCATTTCAGAAAGGTGGCAGGGCATTCTGTGAGCAAGTTGGTTTTTTTTTTTTTTTTTTTTTTTTGCATAAGAGACCAGGGGAAATGACAATATGTATTTACCTCTTATAGTTTTTGCATGAAGAAATACTAGAGGATGAAAAAGAAACTTTGGGGGAAAATTTTTGCCTATAAGAGCCAGGGATGAAACAGGTGAAGGGTGCCGGGATTGGCATAATTCTTCTGGTGTAGCTTTTTATAGTTTTTGACTTGGGACTCAGGCAAAGATTATTAAAAAAATATGACTATGCTCAAGTTGTATAACTGAATTGGAGTTTGGTTTTATTTAGTAGACAACTGCTTTAACTCCAGAGTACAGCAAATTTCCTTTGGAAGTTCATAATTGTTGTTAATTTGCTGTGAATGGCCATAATCTGCTTTTGGTGATTTTAAATTGTCAACCCAACATATGTCTTTGTTGTTTACTGCAAGAACTGTTAAACTATAGGCCATGACATTTTTTATTTGCTTCAAAATAAAATGAGGATTTGATCAGGTGGTCAGGTAACTTTTTTTGATTCAGCAGAGTGGAACAAATAATTTCAATTACATAATTGCTTAATGAACCAAATGCAGATACTTGAATTAACTAAAATGCAGATATTAAAATAAAGGATTGCACCATACCCAAATAAAAGTTCATGTTGCTTCTAATTATTTCTAACTACTTTGTGTGAAAATTTTACAGAGTTCTGGAGACATTACCTAGATTAGAACATCATCTCCAAAACTACATCTGTAAATCATATTTTTAGAGTCTTATTTTGTGTTATTCCGTATTCTAAAAATTATAACCTTTCTATTAAGATTTTTATCTGATTTGACTTCAAATTTTAATTGTAAAGAATGAAACTAGACCCCCATCTCACACCATTTACAAAAATCAAATTAATAGGGGTTAAAGTCTTAAATGTGAGACCTGAAACTATGAAACTACTAGAAGAAAACATTGGGGAAAGGCTTTAGGACATCGGTCTATGCAAAGATTTCTTGAGTAAGACCTGAAAAGCACAGGCAACCAAAGCAGTTTGGACAAATGGGATCATATCAAGATAAAAATGTTCTGTACAGAGAAGGACGCAGTCAACAAAGTGAAGAGAAAATCTACAGAATGGGATAGGGTATTTTCAGATTATGCAATAGTCAAGGGATTAATAACCAAAATATATAAGGAGCTCAAACAACAGCAAAACAATGAATAATTTTAAAATAGGCAAAAAATTTGAATAGACATTTCTCAAAAGAAGGCATACAGATGGCCAACAGTGATGCTCAACATCACTAATCATCAGGGAAATGCAAATCAAAACCACAATGGGATAGTGTCTCACCCATTAAAATGGCTTTTATCTTTTTTGTAGGTTTGCTCTTTTTTAAATTAAAATTTTAATTTTACTTTAAGTTCTGGGATACGTGTGCAGAACATGCGGGTTTGTTACATAGGTATTTGTGTGCCATGGTGGTTTGCTGCTATCAACCCATCATCTAGGTTTTGAGCCCTGCATTCATTACGTATTTGTCCTAATGCTCTCTTTCCCCTTGCCCCCCACCCCCTGACAGGCCACACGTGTCCATGTGTTCTCATTGTTCAACTCCCACTTTTAAGTGAGAACATGTGGTGTTTCGCTTTCTGTTCCTATGTTAGTTTGCTGAGAATGATGACTTCTAGCTTCATCCATGTCCCTGCAAAGGACGTGAGCTTATTCTTTTCTATGACTGTATAGTATTCCATGGGGTACATGTGTCACATTTTCTTCATCCAGTCTATCATTGATGAGCATTTGGGTTGGTTCCAAGTCTTTGATGTTGTAAACAGTGCTGCAGTAAACATATGTGTGCGTGTGTCTTTATAGTAGAATGATTTATAATCCTTTGAGTATATACCCAGTAATGGGATTGCTGGGTCAAATGGTATTTCTAGTTCTAGATTCTTTAGGAATCAACACTGTCTTCTATAATGGTTGAACTAATTTAAACTCCCATCAACAGAGTAAAAGTGTTCCTATTCTTCACATCCTCTCCAGCATCTGTTGTTTCCTGACTTTTTAATGATCACCATTCTAACTGATGCGAGATGATATCTCATTGTGGTTTTGATTTGCATTTCTCTAGTGTTGATGAGCTTTTTTTCATATGTTTGTTGGCTGCATAGAAGTCTTCTTTTGAGAAGTGTCTGTTCATTTCCTTCGCTCACTTTCTGATGGGGTTGTTTTTTCTTGTAAATTTGTTTAAGTTCCTTGTAGATTCTGGATATTAGATCTTTGTCAGATGGGTAGATTGCAAAGATTTTCTCCCATTCTGTAGGTTGCCTGTTCACTCTGATGATAGTTTCTTTTGCTGTGCAGAAGCTCTGTAGTTTGATTAGATTCCATTTGTCAATTTTGGCTTTTGTTGGAATTGCTTTTTGGTATTTTAGTCATGAAGTCTTTGCCCATGCCTATGTCTTGAATGGTATTGCCTAGGTTTTCTTCTAGGGTTTTTATGGTTTTAGGTTTTCATTTAAGTCTTTAATCCATCTTGAGTTAATTTTTGTGTAAGGTGTAAGGAAGGGGTCCAGTTTCTGTTTTTTGTATATGACTAGCCAGTTTTCCCAGCACCATTTATTAAATAGGGAATCCTTTCCCCATTGCTTGTTTTCATCAGGTTTGTCGAAGATCAGATGGTTGTAGATGTGTGGTGTTGTTTCTGAGGCCTCTGTTCTCTTCCTTTGATCTATATGTCTATTTTGGTGCCAGTACCATGTGTTTTAGTTACTGTAGCCTTGTAGCATAGTTTGAAGTCAGCGTGATGCCTCTAGCTATGTTTTTTTTTTGCTTAGGATTGTGTTGGCTATACGGGCTCTTTTCTGGTTCCATATGAAATTTCAAGTAGTTTTTTCTAATTCTGTGAAGAAAGTTGATGGTAGCTTCATGGGAATAGCACTGAATCCATAAATTACTTTGGACAGTATAGAAAATGGCTTTTTTCTAAAACATAAAAAATAACAGATTCTGGCAAGGATACAGAAAAAGGGGAACCCTTGGACACTGTTGGTGGGAATGTAAATTAGTAAAGCCACAATGGAAAACAGTAGAGAGGTTCACAAAAAAATGAAAAATAGAATTACCATATGATCCAGGAATCCCACTGCTGGATATATACCCAAAAGTAAGGAAATTAGTATATCAAAGAGATATCTGCACTGCCATGTTTATTAAAGCACTATTCACAATAGCTAAAATATGGAATCAATGTAGGTGTCCATTAATGGATGGGTGGATAAAGGAAATTTGGTACATGGACACAATGGAATATTATTTTGTCATAAAAAAGAAATCCTGTCATCTGCAGCAACAATAGAGGACATTATGTTAAGTGAAATAAACCATACACAGAAAGACATACACTGCAAGTTATTACTCATATGTGAGAGTTAAAAACACTGATCTTATGATGGTAGAGAGTAGAATGATGGTTATTGGAGGCTGGAGAAGATAAGGAGGGGTTGGTTAGTGGGTACAAAAATACAGTCAGGAAGAAGATCTATTCATTAGCATAATAGAATGATTATAGTTAACTTTAATTTATTGGATACTTTAACTGGAAGAGTGGATTTGGAATGTCCCCTACATTAAGAAATGGTAAATATTTGAGATGATGGATATCCCAATTACCCTGATATGATCATTACACATTATATGCTTCTATCAAAATATCACAAGATCTCCTTAAATTTATGTACAACCATTATGTACCCATAAAAATTAAAAATAAAATTTTTAAGAAAAATTTAAATTTCAGAGTGCGTATCATTTAACCTTAGGAACACCCAAACATGTTTATAAACCATTTTAACATTGCAAATTTCAACCAGTCTTCTGAGATCCAATCATTTGGAATTTCTTTAGCTTCAGGTAATAGCTCAGCTCCATTGGTTATTAAAGAGACATGTTAGAATAAATGGGTTCCCTCTTCTTTAAGAAAAAATGAGCTTATATTTCTCAATTAGTATTTGCATTTATTTCTGCTCAAGCCTAAGAGTGCTACTAGTTTAATTGCACTTTAAATACAAAAATCTAAGTTTTTTGGACCATAAATATAGTATGAAATCCAGCTCCAAACCCATGTAAAAATAAGCTAGAGGCCATGACTTCATTTGGGAGTTATTCTTCCTCCACCAAGAACCAAAGTGAGATAGACAAATTTCTGTGCTGTTACTGCAGGGCATTTTGTTTTCTAATTCACCTTTTCACCATAAGTGTAGCACTTTATGTGTGCATAAGGATCTCTTTGATCCTATACCCTGTTCGATGTGGGTCCTGGATTTAAATTTCCTGTTCTTCTGAGATTGGCCCTTAAAAACACAAGTCCTAGGTCATCTAGGAAGCTCTAAATTTCCTCCAGGCAAGGTCTTTAGTGTTTATTTACATCGCTGTATTCATATTCCTACTTACTCTCTGTCCTTAGGTGAATACTTTCTTCAACTCTGAGCCACATTTAGGGGACACTTTCCATATTTATTTATTTTTTTGAGACAGAATATCACTGTGTCACCCAGGATGGGGTGCAGTGGTGTGATCTCAATTCACAGCAACCTCCACCTCCCCGACTGAAGCAACTCTCTTGCCTCAGCCTCCCAAGTAGCTGCGACTACAGGCATGCACCACCACGCCCAGCTAATTTTTCTATTTTTGTTAGAAAAAGGGTTTCATCATGTTGGAAAGGTTGGTCTCGTACTCCTGACCTCAAGTGATCTGCCAGCCTCAGCCTCCCAAAGTGCTGGGATTACAGTTGTGAGCCACCGCACCCAACCTCATTATTAATATTTTAATCTAGCATTTTGGTGCTTTCTTTTAGTAAGAGAATTTTTGGATCTTTGGTTCTTCATGTTGCTAGAAATTGAATTCTTACTCCTCATTTAAGAAAGGCCACCTTAAATTACATACTCAAATATACACTAGTTTTTCAGGACTTAAGACCAACTCTCTGGGGCAGAGGAAAGAGAAGAATTTGTAAGTACTAATCTCCAATAGACAAACCTCTTCTCTCTGACAATGTTTCAGCAAGCAGATTTGCTGAGTTCAGTCTCTTACCTGTTTTCTGAGCATTATTGTTCAAGGCACTGGGCCTGACAGAAACAGTCTTGAGGGATTTAGCAATTTAGTATGGATCTGCGTGCTTGGTGTACTTTCTGTTTATAATTGAGCTCCACTGAAACGAATGTATGAGGTGCTGGAGAAAGCTTCAGTCAGGATGTGTGAAGTTTCAATGCCAGATTGGGGGAAAACAGCAGGAAATACAAATTTACTAGGCATCTGTAGATTTTGAAGTTGGAATATAGATTTCTTAGTTAAGTAACTTTGATAGAAAGGCACATCTAAAGTAGCTAAAGACAAATAAAAATTTTACCTCTGAACCTTTTCATATTAGGGTTGAGTCTTCTGCCAGTATTCTGTATAAAACAAGGGGAAATACTTTCTGTTAAGTTCCTCCTCTCCCTCCTCTGTGTGTAGCTCATCTGTTAAGTGATAATCATACAGAAAAACTCACCATTGTCAAGCTTTCTCTGAATCTCTTCAAGTTAGTTGCTTCGTTTGCCTTTACAGAGTAGATCACACAAGTCCCTATTATGTGACTTATTACATGATGTCATTGAAATACACTGGTTTTTTTTCCTCCTAAATCTGTTTGACTACCCTGATAATAATAACAGCTTTCATTTGTGAGCACTTTATAGGCGACAAGACATAGATATATATTACATTTGAACTATAGCAAACCTGTGAGATAGATATAATTATTCCCATTTGATAGAAGAGGAAACTGAGGATTGTAAAAGTGATTTGAACTTGACAGCTAGTGAGTAGAAAGATCAGGATTAAACCAGGCACGATCCTCACACTGTGATCTTGACAGCTGTACTGAATACTCACACTGTGATCTTGACTACTTTGCTTTAGTGACAAGAACAACCCCTTTTTTACTTTTGTTACTGCTCTAGTGCCTGGAGATGTTTCTAGAACATACCAGGCACTCAGGAAATGTTTACTGAATGAAAGACAGTGAAAATTCAAATACAGCTTTAATGGAAACTTTCATGAATTTAGAGTGAGCTCTAAATATTTACACATACTCCAAAGTTTTACTTTTGGCATATCATTGCTTCAAGAAATAGGAATGTGCCAACTATCAAATTGTATATGTGTGCATACACACACTATATGAAATGTAGATAAGTAATTATTGTAACATTAGAACTGTACTATCATGTACTGTAAAATCACAATATTCAGCTATTGAATTTTATCTCTAATCTATCTAAAGATTTCCCCCATCACTGAGATCAGGGCTGGGCAAACTACTACCTTTAGGCCAAATATGGTCTGCCACCTATTTTTATAAATAAAAGCTTAATTTTTATTTTATATTTATTATTTATTTTATTTACTTTTTTGATAAGGAGTTTCGCTCTTGTTGCCCAGGCGAGAGTGCAGTGGCACAATCTTGACTCACTGCAACCTCTGCCTCCTGGAATCAAGTGATTCTCCTGCCTCAGCCTCCCAAGAAGGTGGGATTACAAGCAAGTGCCACCACACCTGGCTAATTTTTTGCATTTAGTAGAGATGGGGTTTCACTATGTTGGTCAGACTGGTCTTGAACTCCTGACCTCAGGTGATCCACCCACATCGGTCTCCCAGAGTTCTGGGATTACAGGTGTGAGCCATCATGCCTGGTCTAAAAGTTTAATTTTTACAATAAACATTGCCGTGCCCATTTGTTTACATAGTATCTAAAGATACAAAGGCAGAGATCAGTAGTTGCAACAGAGACTGTATGGCCTGTCAAACCTAAAATATTTACTCTCTGACTCTTTATAGAAATATATGGTGACCCCTAATATAGATCACTGTTGTTTTATCACTGGTTAACCATTGCTTTGCTCTACTTCAAGGATCTTCGAGATAGATTTAAAATTCAGCCAGGTGATGCTCGTCTGTTTATAAATGGCCTTCATGTTGATATGGATGTTTATGACCCTTTTAGGTAAGTATTAAATTATTGCTATAAATGAACTCTGGTTTATATAAATGTAAACACTGAAGTCAAAATATGGAGATCACTTTAAAGATAAATCAAATACATGTTTTTGATTGTACAAAACAGCTTTATTCTACCAAAATGAGCAAGCCCAAAGTGTCTTAGATTATCAGAACTGGGAGAAACAGTCAAGATATTTGTTTGGATGAGTGTTAGACCTATAATTACTTTGTTATTCTAAACTGTCTTTTATTGAAGAGTAGATTGATGATTTAGCAGAGAAGTTATTTGGAACTGGACTGAACAACCAGAGACCAGTTAGGAACTGAAGTCAACGTGGGGTATTTCCCCAGAAGAGAGAAATTGACAGGAGGAATTTAAAGTGCTTATGTATGAATGCCAGATGCTATCTGGTTTCTTGTCTGAAAAAAAAAAATTACTGAAAATTTTTTTGCTCAGAATTTTGAACAGGACAGAATTAGGAAGTCCTTGCTTTATCAATGGTCACTTGCCCAAAATTAAAGTTGTGGGCCAAACAGAAGAGTTACTTTTATGGAAAAACATAAAACTACATTAAAATTAATATTTGAAACATTAGATGAACTTAGGAAACATGATGCTTTAGTTCAGATATTCAGTTTTAATTCAATTGAGTATACTTTTGTTGAAGTGAAATTATTTGAATTGTTTATTTAAATTCTGTTTCTTTACCAGTTTGAAAATATGTTGGAAAATATATCAGAAAGACTGAGGAGTAGTTTTACTGAACATTTTTTACAGTTTTATCTCAAATGGGGCTTTTCTCTTTAGTTACTTGAATTCTTGGACCTAGTATTGGAAAAATAATAACCTACACATAGAAATACACATAGAAAGAGTAGAGAAGTTTTTACATGCTAGCCTGTAAATTTCAGGGGAACAAAAATTACGTCTGTGCTCAGGAGCAGTGAAAACAGGTTTAAAGGAAGTAGTGAAATAGTGTGTAGATTTTAGAAAGTTTTCTAAGGTAGTGTATGAGGAAGTTTTTTGGCAGGAATATTTTCACACAGGATTTAGGAAGGCTGTAGGTTATTAAAAAAGTAAAACTCCCAGCTCCTACGTCTGGTCATTAGAGATTTGCAGGATGTGTGCTACATTTTTATTCCTCATCGATTTGATCACTAGTTAGGGCTACTATGATTCTCTTAAAAGAGGAAGAGACAATATGTGAGAACATTTATATCTTCTGACATTTTTGAGGATAGCATAATCAAAAAAATCCTCAGAAAAAGATCAGAGGATGTGGAATAAAATTAATGCAAAGGGGAAGATGAATGAAAGAAAATAAGAAAATGGAAGGAAAATGTCGTATTACAGAGACATTACACATAGAGAGGTTTGATGCAACCAATATGTTGGAATTGTCCAAGTGGGGAAAGAAAAGGAGTAAGGAATTATTTTGTGCTCCCTTCCTATCTCCTGTCAGTGTTGCATTACTGGGTTGTGAAAAACCAATAACAGCCGGGCGCGGTGGCTCACGCCTGTAATCCCAGCACTTTGGGAGGCCGAGGTGGGCGGATCACGAGGTCAGGAGATCGAGACCATCCTGGCTAACCCAGTGAAACCCCGTCTCTACCAAAAATACAAAAAATTAGCTGGGCGTGGTGGCGGGCGCCTGTAGTCCCAGCTACTCAGGAGGCTGAGGCAGGAGAATGGCGTGAACCCGGGAAGCAGAGCTTGCAGTGAGCCGAGATTGCGCCACTGCACTCCAGTCTGGGCCACAGAGCGAGACTCCGTCTCAAAACAAAAAACAACAACAACAACAAAAAACCAATAACATGCGCCATACATGGCCCAGCCCTTCTTGCTCTGACACTGAGAGTAGTGGGAGGAGCCAGAGCCTCTATGGGTTAGGATTAGATCAGCATTGATTCTATAAAGGCCTACATCTCACCCCAAGGAAGGCTGAGACCGTAGGAACATGTGGTACTGACTGGGGAGAAAGGCAAGTAGGACTGATGAAGTACGTAAGCAGGGTCTTATGTATCTACATTAGAACATTCTGTTCTAGCCCATTGAAGGAGTCCCTTTTATATTTTTGCCTCTGAATAGTCGCCTCAGGCACAGACTTGATGAAGAATAGTTTAAACATTTAGATTCCCCAATTTATTGTCAGTGGGGTTATTATTGATGTTGTTGTTTACAGTAATACTTTCTATTATGTTTAAGTACTGTCAAATTATATGTAATAAATTTAAATTTGTATTCAAACACATGTGAACTTCATGCTTTAATGGGGCTTCCTGTGTATTAGAATTTTATACTTTATGTCTTGTTCAATCCTATGTCATTTTTGTAGTAGGTTTGTCAAAAGAGTGACCTAATGGTTTTTTTTCTCATTTTTGGCTTTCTCAGGGCTGATCATGTCCTCACTACTTTGATAAAGAATACAATAGTCTTTGTTGTTTTATCTTTTATATAATAATAAGCTTTTACTACCACTAAAAAAATTATGTAAGTTTACTCTGGATAATTAATTAGAACTATTTGCCTTATTTCTTAATGAATTTAATATATTTTTCCTGCTATTAATGAAGATACCAAAAATTCTCGTTTCTAATGCTTTAAGAAATCTGTCAAACTTTAAAAGATTTGTTTTTAATTTGGAAAAATCAAAATAAAACTTTTTTTCTTTGAATATATAGTATTTTGGATATGCTGAAATTAGAAGGAAAAATAATGAATGGCCTTCGCAATCTTGGGATCAATGGGGAAGATATGAGCAAATTTTTAAAATTAAATTCACACATTTGGGAATATACTTATGTATTAGATATTCGACATTCTTCTATAATGGTAAGTGCTTATGCTATTCCTTGTACTAAAACCTGTAGTATACTTAAGGCTTAACATAAAACGAAGTATTGGCAGGCCTGACAATAAATGTCAGCATTTCGGAACAGTTCTCAGTGAAAAGAGAAAGTAAAATTATAGACCCATCTCCTCTCCCACTTGCAGCTTCCTTCTCCTTCTTCATAGTCTCTGTTTTCATAGTCTCTGTCACAAGAATACCTACTCACTCTCATTCAGTGTCCTTTCCACCTTCGGAAAAGACAACAGAATAACCACATGAACAGTAACAGCAAGACACCAAATAGTTAAAATCTGAGGTGTATAAAAGTGCTACCTTAACATGATGAAAGTCCTGCCTAAACAATTTGCAGTGGCCTCCAAAGATTCTGGTGTGTGTATTACAGCCAAGTGATTTTTTGGAAAAAAAAAAAAAGATCATATCACCCTTTCTTGCTTAAGCAGAGAAGTGGTCTTCAGTATGGCCTGTGAGGCTGCAGATGGCTGCTCTCACCTTTCATTTCTTAGACTGTGAAACATTCTTTTCACCACTATCCTTTATCTCATGCTTAGAAAGCACTTTTTCTTTTTTTTATCCAGTTAACTCCTATTCGTTTTTCAAACTTAGGTTGAAAAGCCCTTTCTGAGAGAAACTTTCCTTAACAATCCAGATGATTTTTCAAATTATGTTAGAGAATCCCTGGAGACTACCCTCTAATCCAGTGATTTGCTAGAAGGACTCACAAGACTCAGAAGTTGTTATATTCATGGTTATGGCTTAGTAGAGCAAAATGATGTGAAAAAATTAGCAGGGGTGAAGTCCAGCATAAGCCAGGTATAAGTTTCCAAGAGTTCCCTGCTAGTGGAATTGTATGCTTAATATGATATGTGACAGTATATGCAAAGTGCTACATACCAGGGAAGCTCACTTACTTGAGCCTGAGTTCAAGATTGTGAGAGACGATCCATCATGTAGACATACAGTGGCTCTCTGTACCTGCCGTCATTGGCTGAAGCTCCAAACTGAGGAAAAGCAGGTGTTTATTATAACTCAGATTGTACAAACTCTCTAGACAAACTGCTGGAACTGCTGCAGCATGGCTTAGGGTCCTAACTGTGCAAAACACTCTTTATCAATCAGAACATTCCAAGAACTTAATTACCAGGACTCAGTCAAGAGACAGTTGTGTAAACAGACCCTTCTTGGGAATATCCAAGGTGTGAGCAACCCAAGCCTGTTGAGTTAACCCTTTCACACACACACACACACACACACACACACGTTTAATATGTGATTCTTCATACATATGCACATGTATAGGTGTATGCACATGTGTTAGGCCATTCTTACATTGCTGTAAAGAAATACCTGAGACTGGGTAATTCATAAAGAAAAGAAGTTTAATTGACTTACAGTTCTGCAGGGTTTATAGGAAGCATGGTGCCAACATCTGTTTGGCTTCTGGGGAGGCCTCAGGAAGCTTTTATTCACAGCAGAGGGCAGAGAGGGAGCAGGTATCTCATACGGCAAGAAAAGGAGTGAGAGAGAATGTTGGAGGGTAGGTGCCATACATTTAAACAACCAGGTCTTGCTAGGAACTCACATCACAAAGACAACACCAAGACATGAGGGATCTGCCCCCATGACCCAACGCGTCCTACCACGCCCTGCCTCTGGCATTGGGGATTACAATTCAACATGAGATTTGGGTGGGGACAAGTATCCAAATTATATCACATATACATATATGTCAGAACTATTAATCCCTTTGTATACTTAGCACCGTTATAGTTTTACATTTATCCTGTGATGCTGTTATATCTGTTTCTTATTAGACTATATATGAAGTTCTTGAAGGTAGACATTTGTTTCATTTTTTTTCTCTTATCATTATGTCCCTGGTTTTAGTAGGTACTCAATAAATATAAATATTCCCTAAATGAATAAGTATTTATCTGGAAACAACAAAAAACATCATTTTTAATGATGAAACTCTGGAAGCATTACAATTACAAACATGATCAATATAATTATCCTTATGACTTAATATTGTTATAAAAGGAGTAACTATTAGAAATGAGAATAAAAGTGTTGCATGACAAGATGGTATAACTGAAACTCCTCAAAGCTACTGTAGTTAATTAAAAGCTTTAATAAAATGGGTTTGAAGTGATAGGACAAAGATCAAAAGCTTTTCTTTCAAAATCTATTTGGAAGATAATGATTTATTCACAATAACATAAAAATGTAAATACCCTAATAATGACCACTATGAAATAATATATAATCTCACTACCTATTAATAAAAACTAGAATTTAACTGAGGAAGTGTAAATCGGCATATCCTTTAAAAAAGTGATGCCTGGCCAGGCGCGGTGGCGCATGCCTATAATCCCAGCAGTTTGGGAGGCTGAGGCGGGTGGATCACGAGGTCAGGAGATTGAGACCATGCTGGCCAGCATGGTGAAACTCCGTCTCTACTAAAAGTACAAAAATTAGCCAGGTGTGGTGGCACGTGCCTATAGTCCCAGCTACTTGGGAGGCGGAGGCAGGAAAATCAGTTCAACCTGAGAGATGGAGGTTGCAGTGAGCCAAGATGGCGCTACTGCACTCCAGCCTGGGCGACAGAGTGAGACTCTGTCTCCAAAAAAAAAAAAAAAAAAAAAAAAAACGGCCGAGCGCGGTGGCTCAAGCCTGTAATCCCAGCACTTTGGGAGGACGAGGTGGGTGAATCATGAGGTCAGGAGATCAGGAGATCAAGACCATCCTGGCCAAAATGGTGAAACCCTGTCTCTACTGAAAATACAAAAATTAACTGGGTGTGGTGGTGCGTGCCTGTAGTCCCAGCTACTCGGGAGGCTGAGGCAGGAGAATACGTTGAACCTGGGAGGCAGAGGTTGCAGTGAGCTGAGATGGCACCACTGCACTCCATCCTGGTGACAGAGCAAGACTCTATCTCAAAAAAAAACAAAAAACAAAAAACGTTATGCCTGTGGTGCCCTTATAATGAAACATAGTATCTAGTAATTTCACTACTGGCAACTATCATAAAGAAATAATGGGAGATGGAAAAAAAAACTTTACGCCCAAAGATGATTATCACTACATATTTTGAAAACAAAATAGAAATTAGTTACCTAACAGAGAAGTGTTATAAATTTTATATTCACACAGTTGAGTATTATTGACATGAAAATTATGTTTATAAATATGACTTAAAATAATGATTCTGTTAAGTAAATATACAGAATCATGTCATGTAAAAATAGGGGCAGAATATCAGAAGGAAATATATCAAAATCTAAGGCATTAATGGGTGATGTGATTTAATGGGTAGTTTTAATTTTTTTCATCATGTTCTTCTGTGAATTCCCAACTTTTAACCATGGGTATATATTATTTACATGATCATAAGAAAAGAGTTTTTTGTTTTTTTAAATTGATACACAATATTTTACATATTAGATTCATGTGATATTTTCTTACGTATGTAAAATGTGTAATGATCAAATCAGTGTATTTGGGGTATCTGTCACTAGCAGTATTTATCATTTCTGTGTATTGGGAACATTTCAAGTCCTTTTTTCTAGCTACTTTGAATTATGTAATATATTGCTGCTAACTATAGTCACCCTACTTTGCTATTGAATAGTAGAATTTATCCCTTCTATCTAGCTGTATAGATAACTGTTTATACCTATTGACTGACCTCTCTTCATCAACCCCTCCTGCCAGCACGCCCTTCCCAGCCTCTGGTATCTATCATTCTACTCTAACTCCATGAGGTCAATATTTTTAGTCCCCGCTTATGAGTGAGAACATGGGATATTGGTCTTTCTGTGTCTGGCTTATTTCAGTTAACACAGTGACCTCCAGTTTCATCTATGTTGCTGCAAATGACGTTTCATTCTCTTCTATGGCCAAATAATACTCCATTGTGAATATATACCACATAATTCTTTATCCATTCATCTGTTGATAGACACTTACATTGATTATGTATGTTTGCTATTGTGAATAGTGCTATAATAAACATGCAAATGCAAGTATCTCTTTGAGATGTTGATTTCTTTTCCTTTCAATAAATACCTCATAATGGGATTGCTGGATTGGATGGTAGTTCAGTTTTTAGATTTTTGAGAAATCTCCGTAGTGTTTTCCATTGTGGTTATACTAGCTTACATTCCCAGTAACTGTCTATAAGAGTTTCTTTTTTCCGCATCCTCACCAACATCTGTTACTCTTTTATCTTTTTAATGATAGCCATTCTAACTGGGGTAAAATGATATTCCATGTTGCTTTTATTTACATTTATGTAATAATTAGTGATGTTGAACATTATATACTTGTTGGCCATTTGTATAATTTCTTATGAGAAATGTCTATTCAGATTTTTTGCCCCTTTAAAAATCAGATTGTTTATTTTACTGTTGAGTTGTTCAGCTTCCTTGTATATTCTTGATATTAGTTCCTGTAGGATGAATAGTTTGCAGATATTTTCTCCCATCAAACAGGCTTGCTTTTCACTCTGTTGATTTTTTTTTCCTTTGCTGTGCAGAAGCTTTTTCCCATTTGTCTATTTTTACTTCTGTTGTCTGTTTTTTGAGGTCTTAGCCATAAAATCTTTACCTATTAGACCAATGTCCAAAAGTGTTTGCCTTATGTTTTCTTCTGGCAGTTTTACACTTTGGGGTACGTTTAAGCCTTTAATCCATCTGAGTTGATTTCTGTACATGATAAGTGATGGTGATGTAGCTTCATTATTCTGCATATGGATATCAAATTTTCCCAGAACCATGTATTCAAGAGGGTATCCTTTCCCAAATGTATGTTCTCGGCACCTTTATCAAAAATCAGTTGGCTATAAATACATTAATTTATTCCTGGCTTCTCTATTCTCTTCCATTGGTCTGTGTGTCTGTCTTTATATCAATACCATGCTGTTTTGGTTACTGTAACTATATTTTCAGATCAGGTGGTGTGATGCATCCAGTTTTGGCTTTGGATATTCAGGCTCTTTTTTGGTTCCATACAAATTTTAGGATTTTTTTTTCTATCTTTGTGAAAAATGACGATATCTTAATAGAGATTGCATTGAATCTATAGATTGCTTTGGGCAGTATCATCATTTTAATATTTATCTGAACCATGAGCATGGGATGTTTTTCCATTTGTTTGTGTCTTTTTCAATTTCTTTCAATCAGTGTTTTGTAGTTTTTCTTGTACAGATCTTTTACCTCCTTGGTTAAATTAATTCCTAAGTATTTTTTTGCAGCTCTTGTAAATGGGATTACCCTTTTGATTTCTTTTTTGGCTATTTCATTATTGGTGTATAGAAACACTACTGATTTTTTGTGTGCTGATTTTACATCCTGCACCTTTATTGAATTTATGAGTTTTGAGAATTTTCTGGTGGAGTCCTCGGTTTTTCTAGATATACAATCATGTTGTGTGCAAAAAGGTACAGTTTAACTTCCTCTTTTCCAATTTGCATGCGTTTATTTGTTTCTCTTGCCTGATGGCTCTGGTTAGGACTTGCAGTACTACATTGAATAGGAGTGGTGAAAGTGGGCATCCTTGTCTTGTTGCAGTTCTTAGAATATTTCAGCTTTTCTACAGTGCATGTGATGTTAGCTGTGTGTTTGTCATTTCTAGTCTTTATATTATGCTAAGGTATACTCCTTTGGTGCCTAGTTTGTTTAGAGTTTTTAATCATGAATGAATGTTGAATTTAACCAAATCCTTCTTCTGCATCTATTAATAGGATATGGTTTTTTTCCTTCTATTGATGTGATGTATCACATTTATTGATTTGTGTATATTGAACCATCCTTTCATCTCTGGGGTAAATCCCACTTGATCATGGTGTATTATCTTTTTGATATGCTTTTGGATTTGGCTTGCTAGTATTTTGTTGAGAATTTGTGCATGTGTTCGTCAATGATATGGTTTGGCTGTGTCCCCACCCAAATTTCATCTTGAATTCTCATGTGTTGTGGGAGGGACCCAGTGGGAGGTAACTGAATCATGGGGGCAGTTCTTTCTGTGCTGTTCTCATGATAGTGAATAAGTCTTATGAGATCTGATGGTTTTATAAGGGAGAGTTTCCCTGAGCAAACTCTCTTTTTGCTTGCTGCTATCCATATAAGATGTGACTTGCTCCTCCATGCCTCCCACCATGATCGTGAGGCCTCCCCAGTCATGTGGAACTGTAAGTCCTTTGAACCCTTTTTCCTGTATAAATTACCCAGTCTCGGGTATGTCTTTATCAGCAGCATGAAAACAGACTAATACAATCAGGAATATTGGCCTGTGGTTTTCCTTTATTGTTGTTTCCTCGTCTGGTTTTGGTATCAGGGTAATGCTGGTTTCATAGAATGTGAGTTAGGGAGAATTCTCTTCTCTTCATTTTTTTTGGGGAATAATTTGAGGAGAATTTATGTTCTTTTTTGAAAGTTTGGTAGAATTAGGCAGTAAAGCCATCTAGTCCTGGACTCTTCTTTGTTGGGAGACTTTTTATTACTGATTGATGCTTATTACTCATTATTGGTTTGTTCAGGTTTTCTATTTCTTCTTAATTCAGTCTTGGTGTGTTGTATGTGTCCAGGAATTTATCCATTTCCTCCAAGGTTTCCAGTTTGTTAGTGTATAGTTTTCTGTAATAGTCTCTGATTATCTTTTTTGTTTATATGATATCAGTGTGCTTGTTTCTGACTTTTTTGGAGGTCTTCTCTGTCATGGTTAGTCTATCAAATGGTTTATCTTTTCAAAAAACAAACTTTTCATTTTGTTGATCCTTTGTATTTTTTCCTTAGTATCAATTTCATTTAGTTCTGCTCTGATCTTATTTATTTTTTCTGCCAATTTGGAGTTTGTTCTTTTCTAGTTCCTTCAGATGCATCATTAAATTGTTTATTTGAATCTTTCTCCTTTTTGATATAAGAGCTTATTGCTACAAACTTTGTTATTAGCACTGTCTTTGCTGTATCCCACAGGTTTTAGTATGTTGTGTTTACATTTTCATTTGTTTCAAGACATTTTTTTTATTTCCTTCTTCATGTCTTCCTTGACCCAGTATTTATTCAGGAACATGTTGTTTAATTTCCATGTGTTTCTATTGCTTCCAAAGTTTCTCTTGTTATTGATTTGTAGTTTTATTCCATTGTTGGTCTGAAAAATACTTGATATAATTTCAATTTCTAAAAATTTCAGACTTGTTTTTGTGTCCTAACATATGGTGTATCCTGGAGGATATTCCATCCGCTGGTAAGAAGAATGTGTATTTTGTAGCTATTGGATGAAATATTGGGTAAATTTCTAAAGTCCATTTCATCAAATGTACATTTTAAATCCAGTGGTTGTTTTCAATTTTCCTTCTAGGTAATGCTGAGAGTAGGGTGTTGAAGGTTCCAGCTATTATTGTATTGGAGTCTCTCTCTCTCTCTCTCTAGCTGTAATAATGTTTGCATTATATATGTAGGTACTCCAGTGTTGGGTGCATATATGTTTAGGAGTGTTTTACCTTCTTGATGAATTTATCCCTTTATCATTATATAATGACAATCATATATCATTGTCCTTTTGTTTTTGACCTAAAGTTTTATCTGATAAAAGTATAGCTATTACTGCTTGTTTTTGGTTTCCATTTGCATGGAATATCTTTTTCCATTCCTTTACTTTCAGTTTATATATCTCTTTACAAGTAAGATGAGTTTCTTTTAGGCAGTATATGGATGGGTCATGTTTTTAAATCCATTCAGCTAGTCTGTATCTTCTAAGTGTAAAGTTTAATTCATTTACATTCAAGGTTATTATTGATACGTGAGGACTATTTCTGTCATTTTATTAGTTGATTTCTGTTTATTTTGTGTGTTCTCTGTTCCTCTCTCTCTCTCTCTCTCTCTCTCTCTCTCTGTCTCTGTCTCTGTCTCTGTCTCTGTTTTTAACAATCGTGTCGTTAGTTTTCTGTATTGGTAACATTTGAATCTTTTCTCTGACTTCAGTGGTTTGTTCTACTAGTGGTATTTATGTTTTAGGAAGGTAGATACCATTCTTTCACTTCTGGTTATACGACTCCTTTAAGCATTTCTTGCAGGGCTGGTCTAGTGGTGAGGAATTCCCTCAGCTTTTGCTTGTCTGGGAAATACTTTATTTCTCCTTCATTTATGAAGGATAACTTTGCAGGGTATAGTATCCTCAACTGGCAGGCATTTTCTTACAGGACTTTAAATATATCATGTGATTTTCTCCTGGCCTGTAAGGTTTCTGTGGAGAAATCTGCTGTTAATCTGATGGGTGTTCCCACCAGATACTTTTCACTTGCTGTTTATAGAAATCTCTCCTTTTCTTTAACTTTTGACAGTTTGACTATAATTTGCCATGGACAAAACCTTTTGGAATTGTATCTATTTGGGAATCTCTGTGCCTCCTGTATCTGGATGTCTAAATCTCATTAGACTTGGGAAGTCTTTATCTGTTATTTCATTAAAGAGGTTTTCTAATACTTTTAAAAAATCTTTTGGGACAGCAAATTCAAATATTTGATCACTTTGTGGTGTCTTATATGTCACATAGGCTTTGTTTATTCTTTTTGTGTGTGTATTTTTATTTGACTGGGATATTTCAAAATTTTGCCTTAAAATTCTGAGATTCTTTCTTCTACTTGATCTAGTCCACTGTTGAAGCTTTTCAATACATTTTACATTTCATTCAGTGAATTTTCTATTTGGTTCTGGTAAATTTCTCACTTCCTGAATTGTTTTTCTGATTTTTTTTGTATTGTTTTAAAGTATTCTCTTATAGTTCTCTGAGCTTAATTTCTATATTTTGAATTGTTTTCCTGGGATTTCATAAATGTCTTCTAGATTGGGATCTGTTGCTGGAGAATTATTGTGTTCCTTTGGAGGCTGCTTGTTTATGTTCCTGTGTCCTTACTTTGACATCTATGCATCTGGTGTAACAGTTACTTATTCCATTTTTTAAAATTTCCGTTGTTAGGGGAAGACTTTCCTGACCATATATCTATGGTGTTGGTTGCATAGGACACTTTTTGGTATTGATTCTGGATATATGCAGTAGGGTAATCTCTGTATAATTTTTTCATCTGCAAACAGCATCAGTGGTGTCTCTGTTTCCTAGGTGGCTTATAGCACAGTTACTAGTGGAGGCTGTGATGAAGTTTTGCTGAAATGTGGGACACCAGCTGGGCCAGACTTAGGGCCCTACAGGTAGCAATGGTGGGCTAAGCGTTGGCCCCCAGGGTAGGGTACACTGGCACCAGTGTTAAGCAGGTGCAGGGAGGTTGATTCTTGGGCCTCTAGATGACTTGCTTGGGTGCTGGGAATGACAGTGGTAGGTAGGTTCTTGAGCACCTGCGCAGTGGTTGTGGCATGGGCAATGGCAGTATCAGTGGTGGGACAATTCTCTAGGACCTAAGGGTTCATGCCGGTGTTGGCCGTAGCTGTGATGGGCTGGGTCAGCCATTGCCCAGGCCCTGACATGATGGTAGTGGCAGGTTGGGTGGGTATGACACTGGGAGGTGTGCTCAGATGCCAATGGTAATGGATTGGGCTGGGTGATCCCCAGGCCTGGACAGTATGCTCAGGTACTGGGGGTGATAGAACCAGGCAAGATGGTTCTTAGGCGCTATGTTAGTACATTCAGGCTCTGGCTATGGTTGGTGGGCAGCAGGGGAGCGGGATGATCCACCAGTAACAGGTGGAATGCTCAGGTAGAGGCAGCAGCAGCTGTGCTGTGGTTCTGCTGCTGGGGAGGGTGGAGTCACTTTCAGTAGGAGCAATTGGAGGCAAGTGGCTGGGGCATGCTTTGCTCATCCTATGCCCCCACTTCCCCCGCAAAACACACACACACACATACACACAGTTTGCAGCAAATGGAATTTGTCCTTAGGTGCATGAAAATGTGTGAATGTCCCTCTGCTGGGGAGGCAGTATGACTGCCAGTGGCTTCTGCCTTGGCCCTAGCAGGGAATGTCATTAGAACCCCAGAGATATGGAGATGCAGGGACTGTAAGGCCCCAGGGCAGGACACAGTCTGTGGGAGCTGGGCTCTCAAAATGATGTCATACTGCAGTGGCTTAGAACTCAGGGGTTTGTGGGACTGGGTATGAGCTCCCTCTCTGGATCAGTGGCATTGTGCAATCTCCAGGTAGCTCCCTCTGTTAGTCTCAGAGCTCATAAGGGTCAAGGGGCTTTTCCATGGTTAGGATGGTAGGAGTCCGTAGTGGAAATGTGGACTGCTGTGGGTCTCTCACACTTTCCTTGCATTAAGGAACCTCTCTAGGCTTCCAGCCCATGCCAGCCTAGCAGTCTGCCTTATTTCCCTCTCCTTTCTTGCTTTTGGTTTTTCTTGTCACTTCTCTGGTGAATTCCAGTGTTCTCCCTTAGATGATCTATTCGAAGTATGATTATCTACTTCCTATATTGGTTCCTCTCCATGGAAGAGGCAAGCAGCACATACATCTATTTAGCCATCTTGAAGCCCCTTCTAAAAAAAAAAGTTTTTAAGCCGAAAAAAAATCTCTGAAATTTTTGCTAGTTGTTTTATATACAAATGTAAGGGATTCCCTCTGAAGTATTCAGTTATTATAGTTAATTTTGTCTTACCTGGAAAACCTTCCTGCTCATAAATTTATCTGCCTTGGGCCGAGCATGGTGGCTCACGCCTGTAATCCCAGCAGTTTAGGAGGTCGAGGAGGGCAAATCACGAGGTCAGGAGATGGGGACCCTCCTGGCTAACATGGTGAAACCCTGTCACTAATAAAAATACAAAAAATTAGCCGGGCGTGGTGGCAGGCACCTGTAGTCCCAGCTACTCTGGAGGCTGAGGCAGGAGAATGGCATGAACCCAGGAGGCGGAGCTTGCAGTGAGCCAAGGTCACACCACTGCACTCCAGCCTGGGCGACAGAGCAAGACTCCGTCTTAAAAAAAAAAAAAAAAAAAAGATTGTGTGCCTTCTCAGAGCCAAAGGACTATAGCAGCCCCAAGGAAACGCCATATTCCCTGAACATCAGAAACCTCAGATTCAGGATAAATAACGAATTACTAATTAGTTATCATTTGTGTTTTCTAGAACACGAAGTAATTTGTTATAAATGTTTGTTACTGTTTTCTACCACTCTATAGACCGTATTCTTCCATTGGCTAGATTTTGCTTTTACTTTGTCTTTAATCTCAATAGCAGATGTCTTTTCTAAAAATGTTATGTGAGAAAAACTAATGACCTTGTAAGTAATCTTAATACTTGTGTCTGATATTTAAGAATTTGTGTTTTTTAGCTTTTGTAGAAAAGAATGCTAAGAGAGACACACAGAAAATTAGGGCAGTAATTGTCAAGGCTATTCTAGACATAGTAAACAGACCTGTAAAGAAACCTTCCAATTCTCTTTGTAAAATAATATCCTAGCTTGCTTCTGAGGTTGGCAGTGAAGGACAGTCACTCTGTGTGTGGAGGAGCAGTTGGACTTTCAAGCCCTTATGCTGCTCCCATTGACCCCACACTGTTCAGAGTCTCATTTCCCTGAGTTGTCTCAGATTCTGGCAAGCTTTCAGATATCAGTCTCAGATGGTGTACCTCCCTTCTCTGCCACCCTGCTGCTTTCAGCAGACTTTCTCTTCATAAGCACTGATAAGACTGGTAATTTGTCGAGATTACCACAGGCCCCAAACCCCAGGAATTCCAGTCCATAAGCAGTATAGCTGGTTTTGGAAGCCACCCTCCATAAAGGTTGTGGTCCCACGAGATTGTCACAAAGTAGTTTTTATTCAGGTAAGATACACGTGGCATAAAATTTGCTCTTTTGACCCTTCAGTGGCATTAAGTACATTCACAGTGTTGTACAACCATCACCACTATTTATTTTCAG
The DNA here is from genome assembly GCF_049350105.2 of Macaca mulatta. NCBI lineage: Eukaryota > Metazoa > Chordata > Mammalia > Primates > Cercopithecidae > Macaca > Macaca mulatta. The sequence goes on along the minus strand of NC_133422.1, from coordinate 90,685,143 downwards.
AACTTTTTCATTATACCAAACATAACTCTGTACACGGTAAACAATAAATCCCCATACCCTTCTTCCTGAAGCCTCTGGTAAGCTTTGTCTACTTTCTGTCTCTATTAATTTGCCTATTGATACTTCATGTAAGTGGAATTATACAATATTCTTCTGTGTCTGGCTAACTTCATTTAGCATGATGTTTTCAGGGTTCAGCCGTGTTGTAGCATGTATCAGAATTTTGTTCCTTTTTAAGACTGAATAATATTTCATTGAATGTATATACCGCAGTTTGTTTATCCATTCATCTGTTGATGGGCATTTACACTGCTGCTAACTTTTGGCTATTGTGAATAATGCTGTGCTGTGAACTTTGGTGTGCAAGCACCTATATGAATCTCTGCTTTCAGTTCTTGTGAGTATATACCTAGAAGTAGAATTGCTGAATCATATGGTATTTCTGTGTCTTTTTTTATAAACTGCCAAACTTTTTTTCACAGCTGTTGCATCATTCATCGTTCCCACTGTCAATTCACAAGTGTTCACATTTATCCACAATCCTCACCAATTCTTGTTATTTTCTGGTTTTGGTAATTGCCATCCTAATGAGTGTGTACTGGTATCTCATTGTGGTTCTGATTACATTTCCTTAATGACTAGTGATGTTGAGCATTGATTCATAATACCTGTTGGCCATTTGTATATCTTCTCTAGAGGAATATCTATTCAAGTCCTTTGCCCATTTTTAATTGGGTTCTTTGTTTTTTGTTGAGTTGTAGGAGACCTTTATATATTCTGGATATTTCTTATCAGATATATGATTTTCAAATATTCCCATTCTGTAGGTTGCCTTTTGACTCTGTTAGTAGTGTCCTTTGATGTACAACAAAATTTTAATTTTTGTGAATTCCACCTTTTTTTGGTTACCTTTGCTTGGCACCCTTGTCAGATATCAATTGATCATAAATGCAGATTTATTTCTGGGCTCTCTATTCCATTGATCTGTATGTCTGTCCTTATTCTAGTACTGCATTATTTTGATTACTGTAGCTTTATAGTCAGTTTTGAAATCAAGAGGTGTGAGTTCTCCAATTTTGTACTTCTTTATCAAGATTATTTTAGTTTGTTGTTACATTTTATTTCCTGCTCTATTTGTAATTGCCTTTTACTAACAACGGTGGCTTAAATTTATTGAGCACTGAGTGCCGGATACTGTGTTCAGCATTTAAAATGAATTATATAATTTTATTTGCACAGCAACCCTATTAGAAAGGTATTGGTGGCATCCCCATTATACAGATGAAGAAACTGAGACACTAAAAGGTTATTTGAACGCATGCTCTTAACTGTGACATCATACTACTTAGTTACATTTACTGCATCTGTTTAAACATTTCCTAAAGTTCAAACGAAATATCACTTTATAGGCTTTATCTTAAAATGAAGAAGTGTGCACAAAAAATGAACAATAATATGCAGCAACCCTGGTTGAGCGCTTTGAAAACTGAAAGCTAGGGAGGCTTGACCCTCTAACCAACCCTTCTACTGCCCCTGTGTACCTGGTTGAGGGAAGGAGTGTGGGGCTAAACTCTGAGCACATTTCTCCTGGCCATGTCCCATGTGTGCCCTGCCTGATAAGAGGAAGGGTTATATCCTTTTATAATTTGTCCTGCAGAGAGGGAACACCTTTATTCATTTGTATATGCAGGAGTATTACTGTTTTACAACTAACAGAAAAGAACCTTATGAGTAGCAACAACCTACACCCAGGTACCACCTGATTTGCATAAGGATCCTATCTAGATTCTTAAGCTTGCATTTCCCACTCTCACTAAGTTTCTGTTTTGTTTCATTTTTTACCTTTTTGCCCTATTGCAACTTTTCTGGAAACTGATCTACCTATTTACCAGGTGCAAGTAACTTGTAAAAAATGATGTGCAGCTGTACCATAGCCTGGTGGACACAGACTTTAGGCCTGCCTGAGATCTATTCCTATAATTCAATCTGCTTCAAGATTCATAATTAATAATAGGAACATAGTGTTTTGACTTTTTAAAACATTTTGTTGAATCTAGGGCAGAAAACAAAACAAATACCAATTGTGGTTATTATGATAGCAGCTTGTCCTACCTGAAGGATCAGTCCTATAACTGCATAAACAAACCAAAGTAGTTCACATTTCTTAAGTAATTTAGTGATTTGTTCTTTATGCCCTCTACTTTCTTGTAAGACGTCAGGCATAGACAACTGTTACACATTACAAATTGAGTGTCCCTTATCCAAAATGCTTGGGACCAGAAGGGTTTCAGATTTCAATTTTTTTGATATTTGCATATATGTGTAGATGAAGTGTCAAATTCTGTAAAATATTTGAAGAGATTCATTCGGAGCCAAATATGAGTGACCAGTGACCTGTGACACAGCCCTCAGGAGATCCTGAAAACGTGGGAGGTGGTCAAGCTACAACTTGGTTTTATACATTTTAGGGAGACATAAGACATCAATTGATACATGTAAGATGTACATTGGTTTGGTACATCTGGAAAGGCAGGAAAACTGTAAGCAGGGGCTTGAAGACTCCAGGTTATAGGCAGATTCAAAGATTTTCTAGTTGGCAGTTGGCTGAGTTGTTATCTGGAATCAATAGAAAGGAATGTCTGGGTTAGGATAAGGGATAGTGGAGACTGAGGTTTTATCATGCAGATGAAGCCTTCAGGTGGCAGGCTTCAGAAAGAATAGATTGTAAATGTTTCTAATCAGACTTACAGTGTCTGTTCTATCAGTCTTAAGATCTGCTTTAATGTTAATGCTGGTCAGCTGTGTCTAAATTCCAACAGAAAGGAGGGAATAATGAGGCATATCTGACTCCCGCTTCCCATCATGGCCTGAACTAGTTTTTCAGGTTAACTTTGGAATGCCCTTGCCAAAAGGAGGAGTCCATTCAGATTGTTGTGGGGCATAGAATTTTATTTTTGGTTTACATACATAATGAGATACCTTGGAAAAGGGACCCAAGTGTAAGCATGAAAGTTACTTGTTTTATGTATGCCGTATGCCCATAACCTGAAGGTAATTTTAGACGTTTTTAAAAATTATGTATATGAAACTACATTTGTGTACTTGAGCCATCAGAAAACGAAGGTATCAGGTGTGGAATTTTCTACTTGGAGCATTATGTGAGCACTCAAAAAGTTTCAGATTTTGGAACGTTCTGGATATTCAGATTAGGGATGCTCAACCTGTAGTATATTTGGCTTATCTCTGAAACATTTCCTTTGGAGCATCCTGCTTAGGGACTCTCACAAACACTAAAAGTTCTTTTTAACTATAGTAACTATTTTCTTTTAGATGATAAAATAATCAGCACATGGTCCCTGGCAGCCTTTCCTTCAAACTGACCTCTTTATTCTTTAAACACTACCCCCTTCTGACAAGGTGTCTTATAGGTCATCTTGATTCTTTTTTCTCCAAATGTGGAACTGCCTATTCACCAAGGTTTTTCTGTAGAAAATAGTGCTAACGACCAAAATCTGGGCACTAGATGTGCACTTCATATTGTTTCACATAAAATATTCAGAGTAGAAAAGAGTGAAGACAGAGCAAGAAAAAATTTTCTTCTTTTAAAAGGGCATATATTTATGTTGGTAGTTCTAATTAACTTCTACCTTTATTTCATCTGTTTAAACCAGTTTTCCCCTTTTCCATTATATGATCTTACTCAATAATGTGTTCAAATCACAGTTTTGATCCTCCCTTCTGCACTCCCACCAAAGTTAAAAGGCTCTTCTTCTTTTGTAACTCTTGGCACTAGTGCCCTGATACTGCATTCAAAGTATGCAGGTTCTGACTGTCTCCCTTGTCAACATCATTTGCCCTTCAACTCTCTGAAAAGAAAAATACATTGCAAAATTTTTCTTAAGGAATACTAAAGTATGTGATGCACACATAGATTTCCATAAACTTAGACAGTAGCATGAAGGGAAAAAGACACATTCAAGGTTTTCTGGATTTAACCAAAACTCTCCTTTCGTTTTGCACTTTGTTGGTAACAGTGTCATTTATCTTTTATCACAGCCAGCTTTAGTGTTGAAATTTCACATATAATGTGTTCATTCACTGTTGTAGCAGTCAACTTTTTAAAAGCCAATTTAAAATGACAGAAAATATACCCAAAGTAATGTTAAGAATCATAATCATAAGAGATCTTTAAAATTTTAAAAACTTAAAGTATAATAATTTCTTTAGGTACATATTGTCCTAACGTTGTCTCATTCAGTAAGAGTCACTCTATAAAAGACATCACGACATTTGGACCATAGAATATTTTCATTATCGTTTTTGTATAGTTGTCTTACATGTAGATACCCTGCCCTACATATTTACTACTAAGTTGTAGACATTCTTGATCAATCTCCAGAGGTTTTCTTTTCCACATGAGCATGTTTAGCTGCAAACAGTAGACTTGGTGACAATAATACAATTTTAGGGTGAATTAAAACATGTCAGTCTCCTAACCTCATAAGCTATGATTTTCATATTATCTTTATAGAAGGGGAAAACCCCACAAACTCACCTTTTCCTTGTGACTTGGTAAATAGGTGTCAGTAAGATCATAGATGTAAAATATAGTTGACCTTCCATATCCAAGGATTCCACATTCCTGGATTCAACTAACCATGGAATGAAAATATTCAAAAAAAGAAAAACAATAAAAAATACAAATTTTAAAACAATGTAAAAACTATTTGTTTTGTTTTGTTTTTTTGAGACGGAGTCTCGCTCTGTCGCCCAGGCTGGAGTGCAGTGGCCGGATCTCAGCTCACTGCAAGCTCCGCCTCCCGGGTTCACACCATTCTCCTGCCTCAGCCTCCCTAGTAGCTGGGACTACAGGCGCCCGCCACCTCGCCCGGCTAGTTTTTTGTATATTTTAGTAGAGATGGGGTTTCACTGGGTTAGCCAGGATGGTCTCGATCTCCTGACCTCGTGATCCGCCCGTCTCGGCCTCCCAAAGTGCTGGGATTACAGGCTTGAGCCACCGCGCGCGGCGTAAAAACTATTTAAATAGCATTTACATTGTATTAGGCATTATATGTAATCTAGAGATGATTTAAGGTATATGGGAGGATGTGAGTAGGTTTTATGCAAATACTATGCCATTTTATGTTAGAGACTTGAATATTCTTAGATTTTGGTATCCTCGGGGAGTCCTGGAACCTATCCCCCCACAGATACTAGGGGATGGGTATTATCTTTTGCCAAAATCTTATCAGGATGACCACGGATAATGCTTTCATCTTGGACCCCAGCAAAGCCTGGGGCCATTATATGTTTGTTTGTTTTTTTTAATAAATTTCTTTTTTTCTTGTTTTTTTTCCTGTGGTTTTTCAGAGATAGACCTCACCAAGTGCTAGAGCATTATTTCTCAAACTATCCATAGTAAGAGAATAACATTTTTCCCCTAACCTGTCACCAATGAATATGTTGTCCTACTCCTGTGACTTAATTTTTTTTTTTTTTTTTTTTGAGACAAAGTCTCGCTCTATTGCCTAGGCTGGATTACAATGGTGCAATCTCGGCTCACCACAACCTCCACCTCCCGGGTTCAAGCAATTCTCCCGCCTCAGCTCCCTGAGTAGTTGGCACTACAGGCATGTGCTACCATGCCTGGCTAATTTTTGTATTTTTGGTAGAGACGGGGTTTCACTATGTTGGCCAGGCTGGTCTCAAACTCCTGACTTCATGATCCACCCACCTCAGCCTCCCAAAGTGCTGTAATATGTATCTTGTACTACATGTGGCACACCACAGGAGATTGGTGAACCCAAGCTGGCGTATACCATGTTCAGTGAAATGAGACAGATACATGCTCAGATGTCGTGGCCATGTCAAATTACTGCAAGGTTTTGAATACTTAATCTCAGTTTCTGTACTTACAGGTTATTAACAGTCTTCAGACCATGAGTTTAGTTGCACTGTAGTTGAGAGTCTCATTTTGTCTATCTAGGCACACTTGCTTTTAGTCAGGAAAAGTGGCACTGCTTGAAGGCTCTGTATGATTCTGAGCTCCGTTGGGAATGGGAGTTCTGATTGCCCTTTCCAAAGAGCTGCCAGATTCTCACCCTCAGCCTTCTGTGGGTCAAGATAAGGCCTGTTTCCCTGTGGGATTAGACTCCTCTGCACCTATAGCTTCCTTTCTCTTTTCTTCCTCAGACTGAGTAAGCTCATTTACTTACCTTCAAATTCATTAATTCTGTCTTCTATCTGTTCAGATATGCTGTTGAGCTCCTCTCATTAATTTATTTCAATTATACTTTTGAATTCCAGAATTTTTATTTGGTTCTTTTTATAATTTTTATCTATTTATTGATTTGTCTTTATGCCTTCTTTTATTTAGACATTGTTTCTTTTAGCTATTGGAACATATACCCTAAATTCCTCTGTTTTATTCATCCATCTGTGTGTCTCTCTTAATTCTGTCACCTTTTCTCTAAAGCCACTGTCTCTGACTTAGTCCACAAGAAACTCATACCTGGATTATGTGGATTACTGTAGAAACCCCCTAATTTCTTTAAGTATTATTTGCTCCAGTCTTTCTCTCCTTTTCTCTTGGAGTTTTAGTTACCTATATGCTAGATCTTTTTCATGTATTCCTAATCTCTCTCACACTTTGTTTGGTTTGTTTGTTCTTTTCTTTGTACTTTAGTTATGTAACAGTTGATCTGTTACCCACTTGACTAATCCCTGTCTCTTCTGTGTACAGTCTGCCGTTAAACCCACCCAATAGGTTCTTAGAGTTCTTAATGACAAATGTTGTGTTTTAAAATTCTTAAATATCTCCTTGATTCTTTTTTAATAGATTTTGGTTCTGTCAAAATTTTTCTTTTTATGAGTTTTTGTGCTTTTTAAAAAATATATTGATGATAGTTATTTTAAAGTCCTTGTCTAAGTAATCTTTGGGGTTTTTTATTGTCTTTTTTTTCCCGTGTTGGGTTTCAGTATTTGGTCCTTTTCTCTTTGCTTTACTTTTTTTTTTTTTTTTAAATGAGAGCCAGAAGTTGATGAAAAGCTGTAGAAGCAAAGAGCTGAGGTTTGTTCTGGTAGCCTGAGTGCCAGGTGCTCACTTGCTTCTGTTGAGGCTTTTTTTTAGGCTTTGTGAATGCTCTTTTATTTTTGTGTCTTTCTTATAGGATATGGCCTTACTGGGTCTCAAATGAAAGTCCACAGTGTATAGTATGAACTTTGGTCTCTTTCTTCTCAATACTGTTTTATAGCTGTGGTTGCAACCTCTCCGTTTCTCTTTCCTTCTGGCTTTTGTAGAGGTGTTACCATATATACGTATGTGCAGGTTAAGGGTCAGCAAATGAGAGGAATTTGTATGGATAATTTTCTGGTTTCCTGCAGTTTCCTTCTCTCCTACCCTCTCACCCTGCATCCTGCCCTCAAATCTCAGCACTTTGGTGGCCCGTGCTTTGACTTCTGCTTTCCAACTCAGTATTCCTCCAGGATGCAATCTGGGGACCCAGGGATTAAGTTTAGGTGAATGTGGCGCTTGCTGCTTATGCTTCCTGCTTTTGAGGACCATAACGCCTCACTTCTTGATTGGTGGTTCCTTCCCCCACCACATGCCTCTAAACAGCAGTTTGTATGTTTTCTCCAGCTTGTATAGCTGATTAGAACTTGATTTCTAAGATGTTGATTTTATAATTTAATTTTTATAAGCCGTTTTATTTTCCTTATATCCAAGCCTTTAAATTGAGAGGGGAGGTGGAGAGGGCCTCATTTACTGCTGATAATTAAGATACATATTCATCTGTCTTAAGTGGTTTATGGAGAATAATTTTAATACAATTTTATGTTGGGATATGAAAAACACAAGTGGAAGGAATTGTTTTTGAGAGAAGGCTTAATGTGAAAGTCTAAACAAGTATAAAATTGTTGCACATAATGTATTCCATAATTTAGAGAATATTAAACTAGCTTCTGTATTTAATCAGAAATACAGAAAATTCTATGTATATTTTTGTCACTTGATATATTAAAAATCTGGCTTTGAAAATGATTTCAGTGTTAATACAGCTTTCACAAATGTCTGGATTCTTTTCTAGTGGATTAATGACTTGGAAAATGATGATTTATATATTACATGGCCTACCAGTTGCCAGAAACTTCTGAAGCCAGTATTTCCTGGAAGTATTCCTTCCATAAGACGCAATTTTCATAATTTGGTGAGTTTTATATTTTGATTATACATATATATCTTATAAAGATATCAGCATTATTTTTGGATTATCCTTCTGTTAATGAATAGGCATCTGAATTGTAAGGAAATAAGTATTTGCCTAATGCAGCTAGCTTAGGTGGCTTGGCTGACTGGGTATCAACAACTAGCAGTGTCACTGTATTAGTCCGTTCTCATGCTGCTAATAAAGACATACCCGAAACTGGGTAATTTATAAAGGAAAGAGGTTTAATTGACTCCTCAGCATGGCTGAGGAGGCCTTAGGAAACTTACAGTCATGGCAGAAGGGGAAGCAAACGTGCTTCTTCACGTGGTGGCAGGAAGGAGAAGTATGAGTAAAAGGGGAAAGCCCTTGATAAACCATCAGATCTCATGAGACCTCACTATCACAAGAACAGCATAGAGGCAACTGCCTCCATGATTTAATTACCTCTCACTGGGTCCCTCCCATGGCACATGGGGATTATGAGAACTACAATTCAATATGAGATTTGAGTGGGCACACAGCCAAACCATGTTAGTCACATGTTCTGCCTGTTACTCTTTAGCCCTTATGTCATTTTATAGTAACAATATTAATTTTACTTTTACATTTTTTCAAAAGAATTTATGACAGAACTTTATTAAAAAGAATTAATGATTAAAGTGTAGTAATTTCAGAGAAACATACATAAATACCACTTTATCATCTATGCATATAATTTTTTATCCCAATAATAGCTAAACATTAATATTGGAACTTTGAAAGATGGAGAAAATACCTAGGGCTGTTTTTTCACGTAGGAAATAAATAAGATATTTTTTGCAGCAGTCTTGATAAAGCAGTTATGTTAATGCTATTTTTTTTCGGTCAAAATTCAACCTCTTTCTTTTTGAAAAAATTTATCATAGAAAATCTAATGAACATTTAGAATAAGGTATTTCAGTTCAGGTAAAAGAAAATATACTGGGCATCCAAAGAGAAGATGAGTAGCCTGATGTTAAATTCTATGTATAATTATATTTGGATGTACAGCTTTTAGAAATCCTTCATAAATTGTGAAATCCTTTGTGTGTGTGTGTGTGTGTGTATTCCTTAGAATTGCTAGAATGTCTTTAAAAATTATACATTGAGGCCAGGCACGGTGGCTCAAGCCTGTAATCCCAGCACTTTGGGAGGCCGAGACAAGTGGATCATGAGGTCAGGAGATCGAGACCATCCTGGCCAACACGGTGAAACCCCGTCTCTACTAAAAAAAATACAAAAAACTAGCCGGGCGAGGTGGCGGGCGCCTGTAGTCCCAGCTACTCAGGAGGCTGAGGCAGGAGAATGGCGTAAACCCGGAGGCGGAGCTTGCAGTGAGCCAAGATCTGGTCACTGCACTCCAGCCTGGGCGACAGAGCCAGACTCTGTCTCAAAAAAAAAAAAAAAAAATTATACATTGAATTTTGTACTTTCAGTCACAAAAATTTGTCTAAACTTGAATTTCATGAAGATTCTAAGGTGTTGAAATAGTGATTATATACTGTCTTTCTTTTAGGTTCTGTTTATTGATCCGGCCCAAGAATATACCTTGGATTTTATAAAACTTGCTGATCTTTTCTATTCTCACAAAGTTCCTCTTAGGTAATTGTCATTTTATAGCATTAAACTGTCAACTAAAGGAAATTCAATGCTGTTCATATTGTGTTACACAGAGTGTTAATAGGGAATTCAAAGCGATGGTTAGCTCTAGTGCCTGACGTAACATAGCTGTGCGTTGTGAAGTATTATATAGACTCGGCTTATCAAATCTGTCCGGTAATGTTTACTTTATTACCTTCCTGAGAGAATAATCTGATCACTCTGGAAATTACAGAATGGTCCAACTTCGTATGCTTGTAATCCCAGCACCTTGGGAGGCCAAATCAGGCAGATCATGAGGTCAGGGGTTCAAGACCAGCCTGGCCAATGTGATGAAACCCTGTCTCTACTAAAAATACAAAACTTAGCCGGGCATGGTGGTGCATGCCTGTAGTCCCAGCTGCCTGGGAGGCTGAGGCAGGAGAATCACTTGACCTGGGAGGCAGAGGTTGCAGTGAGCCAAGATTGTGCCACTGCACTCCAGCCTGGGCGACAGAGCGACACTCTGTCTCAAAAAAAAAAAAAAAAAAGAGTATATTTACCCTTTTTGTACAAAAGAACATGACCATTTGATAATGTTAGCACCAGAGGGAGAGAGTTTGATATTTTGCAGGAATCCAGTAGCTATGTGGATTTTGGTGAATAGACATTACATTCAGACTTTTGAATTGATAAAATTCTCCTTTTCTCTGTCTATTAATACATTCTCTCCATCTAGATATTATAGTCTAATAATGTTTCTAAATAATGGTTTATTGTGATTCAAGAGGTAATTGTAACAGTCCTTATTCATCTTCTTTTTCCAGAATTGGTTTTGTGTTTGTTCTTAATACAGATGATGAAGTTGATGGAGCAAATGATGCTGGAGTTGCTCTTTGGCGAGCTTTCAACTATATTGCAGAAGAATTTGATATATCAGAAGCATTTATTTCTATAGTACATGTGAGTTTATGCACTAAATATGATTACTTTAGAATGTAAAATTTTTGCATTACTATATTATGATTTCTTTAGAATATATAATTTTTGCATTTTATTTATTGTAACATTTCAAAGTTTATAAACTATCATGGAGATTAATACATATGATGAATTTGTTTTCTGTAACTCCCTGCTGAAGTACATAATATTATCCTCATATTATAAATTAGGTAACTGAGGTTCTACCAAAATATTTGAATTTACTCAGGTTTGCTTAGCCAATAAAGGAATTTAAATTGTATATGTAAGTTTAGAGGAAAACATATTAATAGAAAATGATTATTTAAGGAAAAATTCTTGAACTAGGCTTTGAATAAAGGGATCATTGCAGGCTGCGCACAGTGGCTCATGCCTATAATCCCAGCATTTCAGGAGGCCAAGACAAGAGGATCACTTGAGACCAGGAGTTCGAGACCAGCCTAGGCAACACAGTGAGACCCTGTATCTACCAAAAAAAAAAAAAAAAGCCAGATGTGGTGACTCATGCCTGTAGTCATAGTTACTCAGGAGCTGATGTGGAAGGATCATTTGGGCCCAGAAGGTTGAGGCTGCAGTGAGCCAAGGTCGAGCTATTGCACTCCAGCCCAGGTAATGGAGTGAGAGCCTGTCTCATGGAAAAACAAAAAATCATTGCAGAGTTAAATATTCTGAATGACATAGCATATAGACACTTCGTAGAGAGTTTCGAAGAAGGGGGAAGTCACTTATTGACAGCAAACTGTGTGAAAGAGGTAAGATACAGAGTCTGACAGAGATTGTATAACAGATGTTAGAAATTGGTAAGAACCTGATTAAGGAAGAACAAGAGATAGTAAGATTATTTCATAATTGAGGTTTTGAAATTCTGTTACGGATCATTGTGGAAATATATATGTATTAAAGAGCTATATTGTTATTACGAAAAGTCAAGTCATAGCTTATAAAATAACTTTTATCATTTTTGTATTCATTGGGCTTTAGCTTGTCAATAAATATTATATCAAGGAATGACTCTTCTGAGAAAGGAATTTCCAAAGTACTGCAAATTTCCCACCCTACTTGTGTAACCCCCAGGAAAATCATTAAATACCTTATTAATTCACTGAACTAGAGTATAGAAACTACACTTCAGTGATTTGGGGAGTACAGTTTGCTCTGTAAAATAGTGTCATGGAATATATGTCACTATTATGTCTCAGCTTACTGGTTTTATTAACTTACTGGTGTAAGAGTTTATAAGGGACATAGTCAATTTGAGTTACATCTTTTATTAAGACTCAACCATTTTATTTTAAAAGATCATTATGATATTCAAAACTTAGAAACCTGAAGATATTCAGAAATTATCTTTACCTAAGTTATCTTAATTATCAATATTGAATCTCTGTTAAGTGTTTTGTATCAGACATTAATTTACATGTGATGGCATTAATCTACAATGTTCAGCACAATACTATTAATATATAATCTCTTGGAAAAACAAATTATACTTGAAACCACAGGGTTTAATACAAAGCAGCATAAAAGTGAGTATTAAATTTGTGGCACAGCCTGTAAATTGTGCTAAACAATTAGAAGGAGAGGGAGAAGGGGAAATAATGTGAATAAGGTGTAGTTTTTAGGAAAATACGTGAATTATAAAATCTTTTAAAAGTGTTTCCCTGTTTTCAGTGAGCTAATTACCTTATCTCAAGTAATTTGAAGCTATGTAGCACTATAAAGAGAGAAGAGGAATATAAGACCAAAATAATAATAAAATATATGAAAGTTATTGAAATGTGATGATAAATAGCAAATAGTAAAAGTTAATCCAACCATATCTGTGACCACATTAAGTGTGAGTAAATTAAACTTTAGCATACTAGAAGAAAAGATACAAAAAGATAGAAAATTATACACAAAGTGACTATTTCACAAATGAAATCTAAGGTAGCCATAAAATATTAGGGGAAATAAACTTTAAGAAAAAGTACTAAAGTTGTATGTAGCTTCAAAATATACAATACAAAATTTGATAGCAAGGGAGATAAATGGACAGTTTCACTATAATAGTAGTAGATTATTTTAACATGTCTCTATTAATAGGTGAGGCAGATTAAAAATCAGTAAAAACATACAAGATTTTAATAATACACTTAAGATTAATTTTTAAAGCAAATATGAAATCCAACAATCAAAGAATGAGATAATTTTGCATTCAAAACAGAAGAGGAAAATATGTCTTTTAGTTAGAAAAGAAGGGATGAAAAGTACTGGTTAACCACTCAGAAATGAGTAATTGATTTTTAAGAAGTAGATGGAAAGTAATAAGAATACACATTAATGAACTAGGAAATAATACAATTATGGGATCAAGAATATAAAAGTTGATATTCTGAAAAAACAAATAAAATTGACAAACTATCATAGAGGTTAGGCTCCAGATGAGCACACCAGGTAGAAACTTCCAGCCTCTTAAGGCCTGGGCTCAGAGATGGGTACATCATTATTTTCAGTTTATTCCATTGTACTCTGTTTATCAAAGAGTCACAGATTCAGATTCATATACCCACCTCTCAATGGAATGAGTGTTGAAGAATTTGGAGACCATGGTTTAAAACTAGTACAGCAAATTCTACCAAATATTCAAATGTTTGAAGAAATAATAATTTCAATCTTTAAAATCTCTTTTAGAGAATAGAAAAAGAGGAAATATTCCCTAAATTGGTCTGTGAATCTAGTATAATCTGATGTCAAAGCCTGACAAAAAGAGAAAAGGAAAAATTATAGGCTGTTCTTTGTTGAGAATATGTATGCCAAAGTCCTAAATAAAATGTTAACAAAAGAAATCAGCAGGTATATAAAAAGTAAGCTATCATGACAAGGTGAGATTATCTAATGAGTAAAAGGAAGTATTTGCAAATTCGAAGAATCTCTAAGTATCATTCACCATGTTAATATATTTTTCAAGAAGATGCATAAGAAACATTTGAAAAAATTCAAAGCTTTTTTATGATTAAAAAACTCATAAAGAAACAAAATGTTTAGCAAAGTATTATATAAGGGAATTTTGTTAATTGATGACAGTACATCTTAGCAGTAAAATGATAGAAAGCATTGTTTTTAAAATTGGTAAAACATAAGGTACCCACCGTCAACACTTCAAGTATAATCCTCAAGTTCTGGTCAGTGCAGTAAAATAAGTAAAGGAAATACTCATTTAAAATACTTAAAAGAAACATTATTATTTAAAATTCTAGAGTTGCCTACAGAGGAGACTCGAAAGAATCCATTGATTGTGAGATTTGATACAGGAGGTTAGTAAAGTAACTGGATATGAGATCAGTATACTAATACCAGTTGTTTTTTTCTCTTCTAACAACAAATATTTATTACTTTTTTCATCAGTTTTATTAAGTGCCTAGTACATAGCACACTCTGTTTTAGATGCTTGGATAAATTAATGACATATATAGTCAACAATCCTTATCCTTATGAGACTCCCACATGTAAATGACTCCCACATTTACAATGACAAGAGCAAATAAAAGATACTTAGGAAACCTGGGGGCTGGGGGGAAAGGTCAGTTTTGTGGAGAAAATGTGGGATTATAGCCATTAAAGTTTACCTAAATGAATGAAAAGTTCTACCATGCTTACCAATAGAAATATTTCACTTCATAATTATATTGTTTTCTGCAAGTGATTTATAAATTCAATGCAGTTCCGACCAAAGTCAAATTTTGGGGATTTTTGTGAAATTTGACGTTTATTTTAAAATTTATATGGAAGAATGAAGACTCAAAATGGGTGAAACTTTGAAGAATAAAGTGATGGGGCTTGTCATACCAGGTAATAAGGTGCATAAAGTTTGTGCTATGGGTTCAAGGGAAAGACAGAAGAACATGGGGGTCCCAAAACTTGAGAATACAGAAGTGGCATTACAGTAAATGAGAGTGGACTTACAACAACTGTGGTTCGACAGTGGTTATACCAATGCAAATAAATAAGACCTCACACCTTGTGTAAAAATCATTTCAGTTAGCTTAAAAATGTAAGTGTAGAAAACAAAACTTTAAAACATTTAGAAGTTAGGACCCCAAGGTAAGGGTTTCCTAGATAAAACTTAAAAAACTCATAAGTCTGAAGGAAAATACTCATAATTTCAGCTAAATTACAAATGAAAACCAGTGCTCATTAAAATATGTCATTAAAAAGTAGGGAAAATGTTATAAGCAGAAGTATTTACAATACATATGGCCAATAAAATATTTATATTCCATGAGATGTAAAGATTCAAAAAGAGAAATACCAATGACCCAAAAGGAGAAATGCATAAAATAACTTTTAAAGTAGAGGTTGCATTAATGGTAAATAAAAATTTACTGAAACTGTTGGTGGTAAATATTTATTACCATAACTAAACTAGATAATTATATTACTAATTTGAAAAATGCAAATAAAGACTACTACCATGAGATTATTTGATACCCTGTAATTTGGCAGAAATTAAGAAAGCTGAAGGTATCATGTGTTAATGAGAAGGTAGAGCAATGGAATGCCTTTACATTGCTACCCTGCCTGTAGGAATCTAAATTGGCAGAGCCACACTGAAAAAACAATCTGATAATAATTCATATTTTGAAGTTAAATTTCCATATTTCCTACACACAACACACACACAACACACACACACACACACACACACACACACACACCCTCACCCTCACCCTAAGAGAAGCTCTTGTACCTGCACCTTAGGAGGCTATTGTTAGAATCATTCAGAATAGCAACAAACTGTAATAAAAATGACCCAAATATATATATCAGTAGCAAAATAGGTAAGTAGAATTTGGCATATTCATAGAATGAAATATCATATGCAAGAGCATGGATGTATTAGAAACATAATGAAGTCATAGAAGACTAACACCATACCATATACTTTTTAAAGCTCAGAAGCAAACAAAACTAAGTATGGGAATACTTATTCACATAAAACTCCAGAATTCAAAAAGGAAAGGGAATGATAAATGCAAATTCAAAACAGTCCTTGCATCTCTTGGGGCACAAGGAAATGGGATTGGGAGAGAAGTTGTACTTCATGGTATTGGTGATGTTCCATTTCTTACGTTACATGGTTTATTCATAGGAATCGTTTATTTTGTTATTTATGCCTCATAACGTATATGTTCTATGTATTCCTTTTTGCTTACCAAGTTACAAAATAATTTTTAAAATTTAAAAATGTCTAAGAGGATTGAGTTGATATGTCGGAGTAACTTACGTGAGGCATTCTGACTACCTTATTTTATAGGAGTATCTAATATTTTCAAGTGACTAGTTAGTAAAATGACTAATCTGAATGACTTTTTATATACCTTTTGCTTTATTCAAAATCTCATTTTTGCGATCTCCATTTATGTTTTACAGAAGATTGAACTTTTCACCTTTTTTGAGTTATGATCACATTATATTCTACTTTGATAGGAGAAAACTTGCCCCTAAATTGATAAACTCATAAAATGAAACTCTTCAGTCTAATTATATACCTGTGCTGCTTCTTAAAGGAATAGGGTACAAAGTTTACCTCCATTTATGTTTTACGGAAGATTGAACTTTTCACTTTTTTTGAGTTATGATCACATTGTGTTCTACTTTGATAGGAGGAGAAAACTTGCCCCTAAATTGAAAAACTCATAAAATGAAACTCTTCAGTCTAATTACGTACTTGTGCTGCTTCTTAAAGGAATAGGGTACAAAGTTTACAGTGATACAGGGAGAGCAAAGAATACTAATTTCTAACTGTGAGGAATAACGTGGGAATCATTTTAGCCACAATATGAAGATTATATTTGGCAATAATGATTTAAGTAAATTGGGACCAAAAACAATATTCTTAAATGACATATTAAATGCTGCTTAATAGTGTTTGTACTTACTACTTGTTCCTTCTGCTTGTAAGTTTCTTTCCCCAGAATGTCTTAATGCTAGCTCAGTGTTCATATTTATGTCTCAGCTTAGTCGTCTACTCAGAGGTGCCATCTCTCGGTGCAAAACCTAAAACAGCACCTGGGTCATAGAGGATCTCTAAGTACTTATTAAAGAAAGTAATAAGAAAACATAAAAAGAATAACAGCTTACATTCTACAAGTGTGTTTAGAACATTTGAGACTGGGGAAGAGTAGAGGTGCAGAGAAAGTTTAGTCAGAATACTTACTAGTAAGGCCTGGCATGGTGGCTCATGCCTGTAGTCTCAACCCTTTGGGATGCCGAGGCAGGTGGATTGCTTGAGCCCAGGAGTTTGAGACCAGCCTGAGCAACATGGCAAGATGTCTTTAAAAAAAATACAAAAAAATTTAGCCAGGTGTGGTGGCAAGTTCCTGTAAGCCCAGCCCTTTGGGATGCCAAAGCAGTTGGATCACTTGAGCTCAGGAATTCGAGACCAGCCTGAGCAACATTGCCAGACCCTGTCTTTACAAAAAATACAAAAAAAAAAAAAAAAAAAAAAACCTAGCCAGATGTGGTGGCAAGTTCCTGTAGTCCCAGCTACCCAGGGAGCTAGGTGGGAGGATTGCTTGAACTGGGAGGTTGAAGCTGCAGTGAGCCATGATGACACTACTGCACTCCAGCCTGGTCGACGGTGAGACCCTGTCTCAAAAAAAATTACAGAAGAGCAATAAAAAATAAAAGCATTTCTGAAATGTCATATTAGAATATATTACACATACCTTAAAAAAGGTAACCATTATTTTATTAAGAATAATGAGGTCTGGTTTCATCAAAATAGAATAAAACAAATTTGTTATGATATTTTTGAAAACTATAGAATATTTTAAAACCATCTTTATTAGAAGATGATATATGGTTAAAATTATTTATTTGTATGTGGTATGTGTGTATATGTAGTTAGTATGTTTCGGACTTACAAAATAATCTATCTGCATGCTAAGGAAAAGAAAGAAAACTAATTGCTGTAAGAAGAAAAGTAATTATAATATCTAAATTTTCACAGATGTACCAAAAAGTGAAGAAGGATCAAAATATACTCACTGTGGACAATGTGAAGAGTGTTCTCCAAAATACATTTCCTCATGCTAATATTTGGGATATTTTGGGAATTAATTCTAAATATGATGAAGAAAGAAAGGTAAGTTGGGACATTATGTTAAGTGAAGTAGGCCAGGCACAGAAAGACAAACACCACATGATCTCTACTCATGTAGAATCTTAAAAAAATGTCAGACTCACAGAAACAGAGCAAAATGGTGGTTACCAGAGCCTGGGGATGGCAGAATTGGGGAGATATTCGTCAAAGGATACAAAATTTCAGTTAGACTAGAGAAGTTCAAGAGATCTATCATACATGGTGGTGACTATAGTTAATGACAACATATTGTATACTTGAAAATTACTAAGAAAGTATATTTTAAGGATTCTCACCACAAAATATGACAGCTGTCCCCCATATTTCACACCCTGTAAACACTGCTGTGTTAGTCCATTTTCACGCTGCTGATAAAACATACCTGAGACTAGCAATTTACAAAAGAAAGCGGTTTAATGGACTCACAGTTCCTTGTGGCTGGGGAAACCTCACAATCATGGCAGAAGGTGAATGGCATGTCACACATGATGGCAGACAAGAGAACTTGTGCAGGGAAATTCTCCCTTATAAAACCAGCAGATCTCATGAGACATATTCACTGTCACTAGAATAGAGTGGGAAAGACCTGTCTTCATGATCTCATTACCTCCTACTGGGTCCCCCCACAACATGTGGGAATTGTAGGAGCTACAATTTAAGATGAGAATTGGGTGGGGGCACAGCCAAACCATATCAACTGTGAATTTAACATGCGTAAGTATACCACACTCTCACTTCCCTTTCGGTCCTTGCTATACTCTCTTCACTTGCAATGTCTTTCTCTACTTTATCTCCCTGGCAAATTTTTATTAAGCCTTTGAGACTTTTAGTATCACTCCCTAAAAGAAGCCCTGTATAATCCCTTCCTCTCCATATACTCCAGCTTGATTAGGTGCTTCTCCTGGGCCCCACAGAATCTTCTACGTGCCTGTGTTTTCTCTGTATGTATGTGAACCCCTTGAGAAAAGACTTTCAGCTCTATAATCACAGTATCTAGCCTAATGCAGGTGGCAGGATTGAATCAGTGTTTATTGAACATATAAATACAGGGATAAATAAGTCTCTGATGCCGATAAATGTTTCGATTTTTATTGTTAAGTAAATGTCATACTCTATACCAAGAATCAGCAAGTTCACCCACTGCTTGTTTTTGTGAATAAAGTATTTTGGGGACACAGCATACTTGCTGTAACATGAGAGTGGAGTCATTGTGTCAGAAACTGGGTGGCTCACAAAGCCTAAAATATTTACTGTCTGGCCCTTTACAGAAAAAGTTTTTTGACTCCTTGTAGGTAAATTACTTTCCTTTAAGCAGTGTTTGGAAAGGACAGATAAAGTTAGCAAAATGGATGTTTTTTCCTATGGCGTATAAAAATGTGGCAGTGTTCCATTTTCTTATGTTTATTTTTCAAACAATCATATTTTGTTTAACACTGATATTTTTTAACTGAATAGACTGGAGCAAGCTTTTATAAGATGACTGGCCTGGGACCTTTGCCTCAAGCTCTTTATAATGGTGAACCCTTTAAACATGAAGAGATGAATATTAAAGAACTAGAAATGGCTGTTCTTCAAAGAATGATGGATGCATCTGTATATTTACAAAGAGAAGTTTTTTTGGTAGGTAAGCATTTATAAGAAAATACACGATGAATAATATTTATAAATGATATTAAAATTTTATTTTTATGACAAGTTAATTTGGTAAAAAAATTTTCATTCTGATCATTTAATAGTGATTTTTTTTTTTTTTTTTTTGAGATGGAGTCTCGCTCTGTCGCCCAGGCTGGAGTGCAGTGGCGCAATCTCGGCTCACTGCAAGCTCCGCCTCCCGGGTTCACGCCATTCTCCTGCCTCAGCCTCCCGAGTAGCTGGGACTACAGGCGCCCACAACCGCGCCCGGCTAATTTTTTTTTTGTATTTTTAGTAGAGATGGGGTTTCACCATGGTCTCGATCTCCTGACCTTGTGATCCGCCCGCCTCGGCCTCCCAAAGTGCTGGGATTACAGGCGTGAGCCACCGCGCCCGGCGAATAGTGATTTTTTAAATGATTCTTTTAGCAGCTCAAGCCACGCCACCCTACCTGTGCAGAGACTGTGGTGCAGTGTGGCCCTTTACACTCCGTGCCAAGGCAGATCTTCAGGAATCTGGAACACCCACTGTCCTCGATTAGTTGTTTAGGCTACCCTGCTCCCTGTGCGGAGAACTTGGAGCCAAGGAAGTTTCCCAGCTCCACGCCTAGGCACACCTCTGGACACCTGGTGGTTGCCCACTGTATTCTCCCTCGGTATTGGTGCTTGTGCCTGCCATTAGGGTACCTGTAGGCAGGCCTGCTCAGTCTGGCCCTGTCCATCTTGCCCACCATGGCTGAGCAGGGAACCCAGACCACTGTGCACACCACAGATCAGCCCATTGCCTGAGACAACAGAGAGATTATCCCAGTAACAAGGATCAAGTATATACCCTGCCATGTTGGCCTCAGCTGGCTTTTACTCATAAGGGCTATCTACTGGCTTGTAGGTCAAACCACATAGCCCAAAGTAAAATCAGCTGATAGAAAAGCATAGGGCTATAGAAGCATCACTTAAGGAATTTCAAAATACAATTGAAAG